>NC_065523.1:36080649-36087866 GCF_006386435.1 Epinephelus moara | reverse complement strand
AATCTGGAGGGGGTTCATCTGCAAAGACTAATGAAAAACTAAACAACGGCATTCGGTACTCGGTATTCGGCCAAGTGTTTAATTTTATTCGGCTTCGGCTTCAGCCACAAATTTTCATTTCGGTGCATCCCTAGTTTGAGTTAAAGGTGTGGGAAAGGAAAAAAAGTGACCGATGAAATCTAATCTAATCCGACTAATGACCGTTCTGGTCTTGTTAGTCCTTTAGTTAGTTAGTTTACTGTTCCAACTTTCACCAACTCTGGTTAGGTCAAAATAAACCCTTAATTTATCGAGTTAGATGTGAAAATAAGCTGCTTTCCCATTGGTTTCTGTCCTCTCTGCTGTTGTGGGCATGACACTGTATTCAGTTGGTCCTGTTATGTTTATCTGAACCCGGTGTAACTCTGAAGTCGCGGAAAACCAGTGCTTGACACCGACAATAGAGCCATCCTTTCATGTCGGCATGATACGCAGCCGGTTGCCGTTATTGTTTAACGTTGCCCGGCGGTGTGAGGGGAAAATGCGGCGAGACAACAGCGAAAATGAAGGCAGAGAAAGTCAAAATGGGGCGGGCGGGAATGGTGATGGATTGGTCCAACAACCACCTACTTTAACTCAGGAGGCTTGTGTTTGTCTTCCAAGTGATAGTGAAAAAAACATACATTTGTGGTGTTGTGCCGACGCAGTGTGTTTATTTTGAAACAGACTGTATGCAAACTGTAGATTTCCTGTGAAAACAGAAGTGTATTTTGAAAACAGAGTGACATGGCGTCCCAGAACGTCAACAATCAACACACCCAGGGTACCTTGCATGTTGTATCTTGACGTGGAAAGTCCATGACCAAACGCTGATATGTGAAGAAGTCGGAGTGAGAATGTGTTTTTATCTCCACCAGTCACAGTCAGCTCAGCTGCCTGTTGCACCACACTGACCTCTGGATGTGCATAATGTGCACTACATGCAAAAACTCCTCAATACATCCTCTCCAGGAAGAGGTTAATAGAAAGATAAGTGTCTGTATTTTTGTTAAAAAAAATCTGACTAAATGTCCACCGCCATTGATAACATATCAAGTTTCATTAGGCTCTGGCATAAAATGACACTGATGCTCACCTAAAGGCTTCAGTGATGCACAGTAGGACTGTAAATTCAGACCAGGATGAAAAGAAAACAGTGGAGTTTAGCATGATGATTGTATCTGCTTCTTCAATCAGTGCACTGGAATGTGTAAAGCTTTCAACAGCCAACTGTGCCACTGTGACATTTAATTCCTATGGTGGAAATACAGCACATTTACAAGTCCTACCCACGGTGTCAGGAGGAATTTGTCCTGTGCTGCGCCGCTGTACTGTGTGTGTAAGAGGATGTATGTTTCCTGTCAGTGAAGAGTAGTCTTCTTATTTCCTGTGTGGATGTTTTAAATGTTTCTACACAAACATTTTCATTGGCCCCAGAGCTGGTTTTCACCACAAAAAGCTTGGGCATGCCAGCCGCCGTGTTTCCTCAGCTGGTGGATAACCTCCACTCCTCACGCATCTCTCCCTCTGCCATCAATTTCCTCCTCCCTGCCTCCTACTGGCCCATCTTTCAGCACCTGAATGTGCAGCCGACGTGACTGACTGTGGCCCAGAGTCTTTGCTGTGAGCCAAAGTCAAACTAAATCAAATGTGATGGACAGGAAAGGAAAATGTATTCTGAACTAACAAAACTTTTTTAGCTTCTCGAGACAATTGACCTTTTGCTAAACCCCTCTGAACGCTGAATATCCAGTTGTACCCTTAGCAACTGTAACTAAGCAAAACAGGCCTTTGATTTTTTTCTACGTGTTAAAGAGGTGTGCATGGGACTGTAGTAAGAGTGAATTTAAAGCGTCAATAGGGTGGTGTAGGTGTTTTTTTAGCCATTACAAAACCTAAACACAAGTGTAAACATTTTTTTCCTTTATTGTTAGCTGTAATAGTTAGCATTTCCGGCTAGCTTCTTACAGTTAGTGACTAGCCTACGAAGTCCAGCAACCCCAGCCAGCGTTATCCAGGATAGTCATATATTTGTCAAACACATCAGTTAGTCCTCATCCTGAAAGCCTTTTCTTTTGTAATATAAAAATGAAAACACACATTTTGGAAGAGGATGCTGGCTTTTTGCCTGGGACATGTCGCTTTAGCATGTATCTAGCCATGAAGCGCATATGTTAAGACAATTTACAAGGCTCCCATTTAAAAAAAAAAAAGAAATGCTAAAAAGTCTGCTTTCAACCAACTAGTGAAGCTAACATTAGTTTAATTAGCTAGCCAGTTAAGTACAACCATACATCTTCTGAATTCCAGTTTCTCTCTTTAATGGCCTTGTTAACTCATTGTAAAACACACTTCATTCAAACTGGACAAAAACCGTCTTGGTTAGTCTTTCTGCTGTTTCAACAGTCAAGTCTGGATTGGTCGAAATAAACCTTTAATTCACCTGGCTCTGCTGTTTTTCCCACTGTTGCCCTCTGTGGTTGCTGGGTGGCTTTTTAATAGTCCTGTAACAGTATCCCCACCACTTGCAGTTGCCATCTCTTAGCTCAGCTGCATGTTCCGCCAGTTGAGACCGACCTCTGGTGATGCATGCTGTGCACTACAATACCTCACCTCAATAAATACTGAAATTATCATAGAGTACTTTAGTATCAGAGGAATGTAATTTGGTTAACAGTGGTAAACAAGTGCAATTTGTGATTCATTTATTGAACGACCGAGCTTTAACGAACCTACTGAACCACAAATTCAAAGTTAACATAAGAAAATCAGCAAACTTTCTGTTGCTGCTGTTACATAGGTTAGTGGCAGCGCTGAAGGACCGTCTACAAGCAGCTCTCCTCCCAATGACACCAGTGGTGGAGGCTAACATCCAACACAGCCATTTAACGGTCCCAGCAAACTCACATCGACAACGAAAGCTGGATTCATTTAACCCATTATTTATTGTTAACATTAGCCAGTTAGCCCTGTCACTGTGTGTGTGATTGTGTGGGCGGACTCTCGCCAATTGTACGAGGGTGCAGAGGTCACACTCCCACAGCACTTGTCTCCTAGTGTCTTATGATTAACCGAGAGAGAGCAAGTTACAGCGGGGCAAGGAGGCGCTGAGGGAAGCAGTATGCTGCACGCTGCTCTATAATGAAATAAGATTTTACCCATTTTAAATAGTAAAAAAAATATATATTAAAATCATGTTCACAAGTGGGAGGTTGGGCAGCGATCACTCTATACAATGAATGAATACTGATGTCCACATGGAGCACTGGAGTACTCATGCCCATCCAAACTCTATTATCAGTTTATTAGAAAGAGTAACGTCTATATTTTCAATGCTCTTGATAATCAGCCCTTTGGGATTTCTAAATACCTTGGTGCCTAATGTGCGGGACAGTAGCACAGTAACTTCCTTATTTCCTACAGTACATATGAGCACACTTTCATTACTCAGTTCCCTTCTCCAACATCAAAGCACACCTAGACACCCACCTCAGTGACCTCACCCTGTGGTTGCCTCACTCTGACTACATCCAAGAATCCAACTACGTGGCAGGTTTGAGATGAGGAAGCCAAGGGTGAGAACAACGCTCCGAGTGTGATACTTTGAAGTTCCTGCATGCTCTGGAAACAGGGCAAGGAATCACCTGCCATAAAGACGTGTGCGTAAGCGCTGAGCTATTTGTTCTGGTGCCTGGGTGGTTATGGGTCCCCAGGGAGGGCTGGCCCGGGCCCCTGTGAGATCACATCAGTGTGGATCGGGTGGGAGTCCACCCGGAGGTGGAACTAATGGGCCCATGTGTTCGGAGACACTTCTAAGAGCCAGATGCTGGGAAGAGAGACGTCCATCGAGTTTTTCCACAACACCTCCCCTGGAGAGAGGAGCGGGAAACCCAGTCAAGCTTCACACGCATGCTGGACGTAGAAATCGGTGTACACAGATACACATACCATGTTCATTTGGTTCAGTGCAGCCAGGAATGCTCTCTATGACACACACACACACCTTTAGTTTGTTGAGTCTACACGGACTCTGTTTCCACTCTCCCTCTCATTGATGCAGCACGCAAGGTGAAATAGTCTAATAAAAGGGATTCAGGGCTCACATCTATCTATTCCATATGATCTGCCCGCCCCAGTAAAAGTCACGTACAGACTCCAGTGCCTGCGGTTCGCTGTTTTATTGATGCAGTCTTGACCTCTCCAATCTGACGTCTTATTCAAAGTGGTTAATGATTACCATCTCTCAATGTGTTTCAGCTGTCGCACCGGTAATCCCCCCTGCTCAATCACAAGGATTGTTCCTGTGGATGTCAACGTCTGGACGTTGTTTTGACCTCATCTCTTCCTCCGAGTTGACACAGAAAGGGTGAGTCATTAACCCATCTGTCCAATCTAATGTAACATCAGTAACAAATCGGATACAGTGATATGGATACGAAGCACAGGCTTACAAGAAATAAGTGTCATTGGCCACCTTGTAAATCTCAAACAAGATTAGCAACACTCAATAACTCCACGAGAATTGATGCTGTCAGATGGTTACAGACTCAATAAAAGATGAATAATAACATTTAAAGATCAAGATAACGTGACAGGCCTGTTAGAGAAAGGTTCTTCTTTTTAGGTTCTCACATCCTGATACATGCTCAGCAGTCTTAAAGAGGCAGTTCACCCCAAAATCAAAAATACATATTCTTCCTCTTACCTGTAGTGATGCTGATCAGCCTAGATTGTTTTGGTGTGAGTTGCAGAGTGTTGGAGATGTCTGCCTTCTCTTTAATATACTGAAACTAGATGACACTTGGCTCATGGTGCTCAAAGCGCCAAAGAAATACATTTGAAGAACTCATCAGCAGTGTCTCTTTACAGAAAACATGACCTGTTTACTCAAGATAATCCACAGATCTTATTGTGAGCAGTTTCATGTAGGAGCTATTTTCTTTCGACCAACCTACCTCAGCCAACTGTGTCACAGTGCAGAAGGTAGCGTGCATCTACTCATGGACGAGAGGCTCATGACAGTGCGGGATGTAAACGCTAGGACTGTCCTTGACTAAGAATTTTCCTATTCGACCAATAGTCGTCATCACGGTCCATCAGTGGACTAGTCTCCTGCATGTTTCTGATATGAATGTAATGATTAAATGATATATTTTGGTGGTTTGAGTTGAAGGTGTGAGAAAGAATAGNCCCTCCCACACCTTGGATTTCCTGCCATGTTATTAACTAGCCTGTGGAATAACCGCAGGTACCAGCCCTGGAAATTAACCTGACTCCTGTCTGACTGCTGAGCGTGGACACTTCCTGTGTCTGTCCTTTCAAAGTAAAGTTACACATGGTGCAGTCATATAGGTTTGGATTTATTTTGACAAGGTGCAGCTCCTGATAGAGTTTCACATTTTGTATTTGCTGACTAACAACCTTTCTGGTCGACTATCAGGGGACAGCTCTAGTAAACATAAATGACAACCTCCTGGGCTGAGCTGTAACCATGGATGTTTGAAGAGACCTGGACACAGTGATGGAAGCGGGGCCACATTCATTCCTGTGGAAATTGTTCAGTGGTGCATGAACCAAAAAAGTTCACCTGCCTTGTATAAAATTACCTGGATGATCGCCACTGCTTCCGCTCTGTGTGGCCCATAGAGCAGGCGCACTAAAGACTTCAACTGGTTGAGCCAGCTACTCCCTGATTAGTGCCCGACTAACTTAAATCGGGATAAAATGATTTAATTGTGCAGCTCTTCTGGACCTTCCCAATGTTATCGAACCGAATGGATTCAATTCTGATTGTAAAAAGATTAATTTTGCGGGGGTTGTGACACCACTGATTTACAGATGTCTCCAACACTCGGCAGTTAACACCAAAACAATCTAGATTGACAAACAGCACTACAGGTAAGAGTAAATTTTGTATTTTTTATTTTGGGCTGAACTTTTCCTTTAAGAGATGATGTTGTGAGAAAAGTCCATGTGAAATTGAAAGGGAATGTGTCTGTCACGAGTCACCATGCTGTCCCATCCAGTCCAAACCGGAAGACTGGCGCAGTCCAGAGAACACAGATAATGTGTCGCCACCCTCTTCCTTGCTTGAGTATAACATCCTGGAGTTCGGTGTGGATCAAAGCAGAGACGGATCGCACACATCCTTAGTAAAACCCCACAGAGTGACTGTCTTCAGTGTCAGAGAGGGTTAGAGGGAGCGATTCCTCTGCGCCTGGGAGAAAAGGTTGGCTGCTAGAAGTGGAGGAGGCTTTCTGCAGAGAGGAAAAACAAGCATTAGAGAAGGAGGAGGTCAGCGAGGCCTCTGTAATGATTGCTTAATAACAAAGAGGTGAGAATGAGTCAGACAATGAGAACAAGATAGGAAATAAAATGTGACTAAGTCCCAATTCATTGTTTGCATTAGGAACTATAAAACATCCAGGGGGTGGATTTAGAAACCTGTCAGCGGCAGGGTCGGACTGGGGCACATTTATAACATTAGTTAAGACTCATATAAAGCTCTGGTTCCTGGCAGTGATACACTGTTCATCCTTAATTGTTACGGTAAAGGGGACCTTTAATGCTTTTCCTTACTTTCTGTCATATATGACGGATTACAATACTGAATATTCATATTAAACATGGCCAAAGTGAAGAATAATGAGCATGTAAAAATAATCCTTGCAAGCAAAAACCTCAGACTTCCAACAGTTTCTTTCTACTTTCGAGACAAGGTGACATCAGCTCATGATGGATTTCACTATGTGGTCATTTGCCCCAAGCACGCTACATGCTAACGTCAGGGAAACATGTAGTCTTGGTTGCTGATGTTGTCAATTTCTTCCAGATTTTAGATCATATTCCTGCAGGAACATGGAGAAATGTTGGTTTTGAAGCTTTAAGTGCTGCTATTCTCCTTAACAGTCACTCCCCAGCTTCATTGACAGTGCAGAGACCCAGAGATGTGAAAGGCGTGGTGATGAACAGAGCGTGAATACAGGTGTTCCAGTACAGACAGTGTGAGGGTGCTGTCAGCCCTAGAGTGGTCTCCTTTGGTCTGAATCAGGGACTCATGTTGTTCCAAAGTTGTATAATTGCCTAGAGTTGGTTCGTGTTCTCACGGCAGCATTTACAAGAGGACCAGATCAAATGCCTTGTGTGAGAAAGCTGCTCTTGATTGGTCAGAATTTCCATGTGGGAAAAATCCAGGAAGT
>NC_065523.1:36074776-36080525 GCF_006386435.1 Epinephelus moara | reverse complement strand
GGTTGTTTTGGTGCACACCTGAGTGTGATTGCTGTGTTCACACCTGCCCAAACGAACCGCACTGAGGGGGCAAATGAACTTGAGTTTGATTGAACTGAACCAAACAGGGCAGGTGTGAAAGCACCATGAGGAAAAAGAAGTGACCATTTACAGTTCTTATTTTCAGGTGATTAGACACCAAAGAAAACATACTTAGTATATTATATTATATTTTATTTCTTCCCATAACTCCTACACACTGGACCATTTAATTATTTGCAACACATGCAATCACATGTAGACGCTGCTTATTAAGGTGCTAAAAGATTCATACCTCCCTCTGTGAGATGTTGATGCATTGAGATGCAGCGTCACACTCTGGTAATGAGTTCGTGTCATTAGAAGTACTCTGTTTATCAGCATTTCCCTCGATCGCATGAGGACAGCTCAGCTGTTAAATTGGTCTGAACGTGGAGTGCTTGTTTTCCCAAGCAAAACTAATTTTGTTGATTTACAGGCACGGCTACTTATCGTGTGTGTGTGCATGTTCCAGCCTGTGTGGCACGTCTTGAATCAGCCATGACTGCCTGTTGCTGCAGTATTTCACAGTGCTGGTATCTTTGTTGGTAAAAACCAAACAAACAAACAAAGACAGTCATCAGTTTCCCATGCAGGTTTTCCACAGTCTGTCTTCTCTTTCATCATGGAAAAGGAGCTGTTGTCCAGATGGGAGCAGACAGCACACATCACTCAGGAATCTTAGACATGATTGGATGAGCAGAGAGTGTGAGTCAAGAGCACTGAGCTGTTTTCTTTTTCTGGCTGAGTGTAAAGTGCCGAGGGCTGGACGCTCTCTGCCTCTGGTCAGTCACTCGCTGCAGAGATCACAGTGCTTTCCCTCAGATGATCCTGGAGGAAGTTTTTATACTTGTTGAAAGATCCCTTGTTGTTCATTTAATGCTGAGCACAGTGCAACAAGTGAACCAGCTCCTACATGAACTCTTTACTGGAGACCTGACGTAGGTTTCTGCATGACTAATGTCCCAGTTCATGACTGAGCAAAGCCTTCTGTGAGAGTTATTGATCTCCCTAGTAGTTAGCTATATTCTTCTAACCCCCAAACAGGCATGGAAGCTAAGCAATGTACTGCTGTGTCAACACATTCTCACTCCGACCTCGTCACATGTCGACGTTTTAGTCATGGACTTTCCACGTCCAGATACAACATGGAAGGTACCCTGGGTGTGTCGGCTGTTGACGTTCTGGGACACCGTGTCAACTTCAGCCTGTTATATGCATTGTCTTATTTTAAGATACACTTCAGTTTTCACAGGAAACATATTGTTTGCATACAGTCTCTTTCAAAATAAATGCACTACATCAGTACAACAACGCAAAGTGACATTTTTTTTTTCCTCCAACAAGTAACGCACATGGTTGGCTTTATGCAACAAAAACACATGGTTGGATTTATAAACTTATGGGATGCGAACACCTCTCTCCCGGGTGAACGTCGGTGTTTGTTGGACCCATCCACCACCCCTCCCACCTGCCCTTTATGGACTTTTGCCACCTTAACTTTCGTTCTTGTCCTGCCACATTTGCCCCTGACGCCACCAAGCACCGTTAAAGTACAACAGCGACCAGCTGTGTATCATGCCACTGTTAAAGAACAGCTTTATTCGTCAGTGTCTGACGCCACAAGTCACTGCCCAAGTGCCAGATTTCAACGACTTTGGAATGAGACCAGGTTGGTTTGTTTATGTACTGCATGATTGTAGACTCTTAGTCTGCTGGAGAATTTACCACATTAATGATTATTATTTTTCGTATCTCGGCTGTGGCCGTGCTGCGGCCGTGCTGCCTGCTCTCTCCGGTTTTACGCCAGGCTTGGCTCCTTTCAAAGACTCCTTGCGAAGCACTCCTCCGGGGTTTTTTCGGACCTAATTGTATTGCGGAGTTTTGCACAGCGGCGACCGGATCTTTGCTCTCAAACCACAAAAAAATGTGATGGCACAACAGTCTCCTTCAGTACATTATTCTATGTTTTCTTTTGATTTTCACATTGGCTAGTCATCCTGTTTAATTTGTCTTCTGATTAAATCGGAACCGCTGAAACAAGTTGTAGGAAGCCTCTGCAAGTAACTGCAATAAAATGGTTAATCAGCAGTGCCGTGCACTGTAGAGCCGATGCGCTGCTGGTTCTGCCGGCCTGAATAGAATATCATGTCTATAGCCTTACTGTTGTGTGTACAGCCTTATAGACTGAGCTGAGTAGTGATGCGCGGGTCGNTAGAGGGAATAGTGATAAAGTGGTAAAACTTGGCATTGATCCACAGCCTCAGACGGATGCGCTCAAGCGTGCCGTGCGCACAAGCTCAGTTGATAGGCGATACTATATTTTCACATTTTTAACAATGCAGTTTAAAAGTTTTGATTTCTATTGATAACCTACATTTACCAACAACAAAAAGACTACATTTAGCACCAAAAAAATATGTAAACAATAATAATAATAATAATAATAATAAAAAAGTAAATACAAAAACGAATATCGAATACCAGATTTTCATAACGAATACCTACCCATAGAAACGAATATTCGAATATCCGAATATTTGGGTACAGCCCTAATAAATATCAGAATTAATCATGATATGAAGATAGATACACATCATCTTCTACATGTCATGCTTGTGCAGGATAAGTCAGTAAACATAGACACATTTTAAAGGTTTTGCAAAAGAAAAAAAGTGCTTGTTGAAAAAATTACAAATTTGATGAACTCAGTCACAAAAAAAACTGTTGTTTGTTTCTGCCAACCACTGATATGACCTGTGGTTAACATTTGGTCAGGTTTAGCCACAAAAAAACAATTTGTCATAGTTAGGAAAAGATCATGGTTGAGCTTAGAAAACTTGGTTTTGGCGGCACAGTCACAGCTGGAGAAGACGTCGACGTTTCAGTAAAAAACAACCACTTTTTGTGGATATCTCTGGTCGCTAAAATTATCCATGTTTGTTTGCTAAGAAGCCGTTGACACTGCAGCAATGACTCGCTAAAGCACAACCAGTTCTGTTGTTTGTTGATATTGAACAATTCCACAGTGGTCTGCAGCTTGGCAGGTGTCATCTGCGTCACCTCCAGATGACAAAGTCAGCTCATATACTACTACATGTGTTCGTGGTCTACAGAAATGGACAATTCAAACATTTTCTTCTGGCGACCCTGATGGATAGATGACATGAAAACTAAAACATTTCCTGGATGATTTGAACTCTGTTGATCTTTCTTTAAAATAAAACATTTAAATTGAAATACTGATTCTGATAATAACACAGCAACAATCCAAGGTCACCCTGCTGAAGGTGACTGTGTGTATGTGCAGGTATGTGTAAATAGATTTCCTCCTGGCTGGTGTTGTGACCCAGGTCCTCCTCCTGTGACCCTGTGGATGATTGCTGTGACTGAGACGTGTTTGATCCCTGTGCTGATGCTGGGCTTTTGATGGCCACCCCGCTTTGATGCCGCAACATGATTGAATCCGACCGCTCTCTGTGACTCACACACACACACACACACACAGTGGACCAAATAGCTCCATCAGACCTTGTATCTAAACAGGAGGTGCTTCTTTCTTCTCTCTTTGATCCTGAGCATTGATATTTGTCGTATTTCGGACATTCTGCGTCCAATATTTAATTCTCTGTGAGGAGGGATTTGGGCTGTAACCTTCAAACCTCAGAAATATTAATATTTTTATTTTCTAACTTCTTTTTCTTTTTATTACTGTTGACATGACGGATGTCAGTTTCAGTTATATTTGCTTTCAACAGCCAAACACCCACTAGCCATAAACTAAGTGGTTCATTTCTAAGGAAAAAAACACAAAATAACTTGAAATACGTGAGGCGCTCTCCTTTTAGTCCAGTGCTCCATTGACTCTGTGAAGTTACGTGCTGCATTTCAAAGTGGAATTCATTTAGAGGTTCATTCAGCAATTACTTCTGGTAACGAGGTGGAATGGGATTGGTGTGGTGGCCACCCTGTCTCCCCCCAGCTAGCCCTGCTAAATAAGTGGCATCATTTTGAGCTGCAAAACCCCTTTAGCAAAGTGAACTATGCTAGCACCACTAGCCTTGCTGACACCGTTAACAGAGCTGATAGATCTAACAGTAATAACATAGTTGCTAAAGGAGGTTTTGGGGGTCAAAAGAAGAAGAAGAAGAAGAAGAAGAAGAAATCATGGAGGGACCTGGGGGTAAACCAAAAGACTGGGCAGTGTTTTCGCAGCAACGCTGTCCCCCCACCATGGCTTGTGAAGGCGTTACCAGCACTAATCACCGAATGAGTGGTGCCGCAAGCTAGCACCCACCTGACCCGGGTGGTGCACAGTGCAGAGCTACCCCAGCTAGCTAACCAGTGTAGCATTAATACCTAATTAGCTTTGTTTATGATGCGGTGCAGCATAGTGCTACACAGTACGACCACTAAATTTAAGATTATGTTTTGGGCTTTTTAGCCTTTATTTGATTGGACAGTGTTGTTGTGAAGGGGGAGGAAGAGAGAGGATGACATACATCCCAAGGCTGTAGGTCGGAATTTAACTTGTGGCCGCTGTGGCAAGGATGTAGCCTTTGTAAATGGGATGCCCGCTCTACAAGGTGAGCTACTTGGTGCCCCCTTAACTGAAGAGTAGTAAAAGTAACCTGTAGACGAACATATGGTTAAATTAAAAAAAAATGTGTAACCAGGCAAAAATATTCTCAGCAGTTGACAGATTAACGGTTAACCATTGACACCCCTAGTTGACATACATTTGTTTTCCTCTGACACCGGTTGACACAGCGCTTTTGTTTCTCACATGAAAAACGGGCATTTCCTCCTTTAGCTTTCCGCTGGTTCTTGTGCCTCTGCACCGAGGACAGCCATGACTGGAGGCATTAAGTTTGCGGGTTGTCTGTCCATCTCATTCTCGTGGACGCAGTATCTCAGGAACGCCTTAAAGGAAATCCCTCGAATTTGGCACCAACGTCCACTTGGACTCAACAATGAACTGGTTAGTGGTGGTCAAAGATCACTGTGACCTCACAAAACATGTTTTTGGCCATAACTCAAGAATTCATACGCTTATAATGTTTTCTGGACCTTATTCACCGGCATATCTCAGGAAAAGAAGGGGAGACATTTGGTCAGATATTGAACTGGTGACACTAATCTTGGGTGTCCATTTTGAAACTGAGTATAGATCTTCTGTGCTGCTGGGGGAAGATGTTTGTGAAGCATCCATGTTTCAAAATTTGTAGCTTCTTAGCAGCAACATGTGTGTTTGAAGCTTTGTCTACTGTCATGGCTACAGCTTTGTGTTCTGTCCTGTTCCTCTAGTCGTCCACCAAGAGCGATTGGATCTGCTGATATTGAACTTCAGGTTATTGACGTTGCACCATGTTATGAAACTCTTTATCAGTCCTGTTTAAAAATAGTCTTTAAAGGGGCAAAAAGCGAAATCGTTTCACCACTAGGTTTGCTGTTGTGCACTGCCTGTAGACCAAAACGAAGTGTGCCATGAGCCACTCCTCCCTCTACCTCTGCTCTCCACCCCCCACCCCACTCACCTCGTCTGTGCAGCCGAGCACCGCAGCACCTCCACGAACTATTACATCCAGACGGTCCCGGTGTTTCTTCCGCAGGCTCCACTTCACTCAGCTGCCTGATAAACCCGCTGCTTCTTCCCACATTAACCTGAATAACAAACCAGGGCTCGGTGCTC
>NC_065523.1:36067511-36074517 GCF_006386435.1 Epinephelus moara | reverse complement strand
TTTACAATGCTAATTGCAAATGTTAGCTGGGCTGCCGGGCTACTCACCTAACACAACTGTAACGCCTGACCCATTGCTGGGACCGAGCCGCTAATAACTCAAGCTCCGGACATTAACCCATGCTACGATTGTAACATTAAATTTAATTGAATCGACATAGCGACATGTGCCTAACGTTACTGTAACACTAATTAAAACAGACATTTAACTTTATGTTGTACCTGTCCAGGAGAAGAAGAGCTAGCTCCGAGTCAGATTTATGTTGTACCTGTCCAGGAGAAGAAGAGCTAGCTCCGAGTCAGATTGTAGCCTCTTTAGCTCTCGCAGTGCTCTCCACCTTGGAAATGCAAGGCCAATGTTAATCCCAGTTCTGTCCCTTTCTTTATCTGACAACTTCTTTGCCAACGACTGTTGTTTCTTTAGAGGTAATGTCGGATCCTGGTCGTCTTCAGGTGGACGTTTCGTTCCGCTCTCCGCCATTTCGCTTTGAAAATACGCGCTGCCATTGCTCACTGGCTGTAGCCTTTTATAGGGAGGGAGGGCCAAGGGCTCCGAGAGGGGGGGGGATTCACATGAACACGCAGCCGGACCGGGGCTGGAGATCAACACAGAGAGTGGGTGTGTGAGGTCATGCTATACTCCAGATGAAATTACACCTCTAGTTCTTCACATAGCAATTTTTTAATTCCTTCAGTCTAGAAATGATGAATTTCACTTATTGCTCCTTTAAGTGATGGCAGACAGTGTTTTTCTCACTTGAAATTATTGACTGGAATCATACATGTCAGTAACTTTAGTTTAACGTCAGTTTAGTTTGGATGTAAACTGAGACTGTGACTGCCTGGCGGAGGCCTACAGCCATGAGACGGTATTTCTAGTTATACAACAGTTCAGTTTCCTGACCGTTTGATGTCTTCCTGTATTAATCCGAGCACGGAGCCTGATTTACTAGCAACTCAGGACCACTTTACTTTTACTCTGCTTTTATGTCAAGTTCTGTAGGATGGAACAACATACTGACTAATGGCCAAAGCAGACGCAGACCTTTAAAACATACAGCTTGTTGAAATGAAATTTAGGTTCTGGTCATATAATGAAAGTATATGAAGACATTTTTATTAAATATGATTTATCGTTAAAGCAAATGTAGTTTAGAGGTGCTGGTAGGAAAATTGTGGCTCCTTTAGACAGAGCCAGGTTTGTGCTAAGCTAAGCTAACTGGCTGTAGCTTCATATCTAACTGACTGAGTGAGTGGCATCAATCTTCTTACCTAAGAAAAATGTTGAACTTTTGGGATATTTTGATCCCTTAAGAACACAATTGGTTCATGAATTTTTACATTATGTGGCAGCTCTCGCTCTGCAAATCTTGTTAAGTATTAATATTGATCATAATTTGCCACTGGTGGAAAGTAACTAAGTACATTCACTTAAGTACTGAACTTAAGTACAATTCGGAGGTACTTGTACTTTATTTAAGTGTTTTAATTTTATGCTACTTTCCATGTCTACTCTGCTACATTTTGGGGGATAAATAGTACTTTTTACTTCACTACATTCAGTCGATGACTTAAGTTACTAGTCACTTTGCAGAAGAAGATATTGAAAACCTTTTAATGTGCTGTTAAAGCCAAAAACGATAAAATGCATCCAACATGTTAGTCCATCAATAATAAAAATATATAATAAACTGCAGAGCCCCTTTGGTTGAATAGTGAGTACTTTAAAATTTAGACGTACAGTACGTTTTCATTAGCCTGGAAATCCAGACTCAAATCTAGAAAGATTTTGAGTCTGGCCCTCACCGATACACCCTTCCTACCCAAGGGGCGGCACTAACTGAGGCATTTCAAATGCCACCGCACGCAATTGGATAGCACAATAGCCAATCAGAGCAAAAAACAAGGTGACATATTCATTGCACTAAGCCCCGTTTGTTTGCCGAACAGTGGGGCTAACTGATATATTATGCTTTTGCCGTATCCCGTCGGCAAAACAGCAAAAACGTCCTTCCTGGAAGCGAAGGCTTCTAGGGCAGTCTTCTGTTCCTCTCTCAAGGTAAAAGATAAGTGTAGTTGGCTTAGCGTTTCTTCCAAAGCTAAATTGAATGGACGCGGTCCTTTGGCAGCTGCCATCTTGGCTGTTTACTTTTCGACTCCTACGACGCCGCCTCTGTCAGATAGACTGATCTGATTGGTCCGATAGGCGATTCAGCGGGCTCTGCTCGTCGGGGCCAGATCCCTGTGTAGTGGAAATTCGAATTTGCTAGCGGCGGGGCATCTGGATTTCCAGGTTACATTTTCATGATTATACTTATATAATTTTACTTACCTAAGATTTGAATGCAGGACTTTTACTTGTAACAAAGTGTTTTTTAAATTACTGTTTTAGTACTTTGACTTATGAAGTGATACTTTGCCGTTTTTTTAACCAGCTTTTTATCAAAACAATGAGGGCAATATGAGTAAATGCCCAGATCTCCCTGCTCTTTTGCCGTGGCTCAAGGGCAGGTCTCATTTTTGTACGTCCATCGTCACCTCAGACACAAAAAGTAGAGAGGCAGATCACGACAGAGTCAATGGTTACAGTTCTTTGAGCATCACAACTCCCATGAAATGATTAATTTCACTATCAGGGTTTTATCAGTTTAGTCCAATAACATTTGGAAAGTCTAGAGGAGCCAGAAGGAGCTGCATGATTGAATAATTTTATCCTAATTCAAGTTAGCAGAGCACTACACCAGATGTCTCTAGAGCCCTTGCTCTGTGGGCCCAGTGATGCCAAAGCAGTGCTGATCATCTGGGTAATTTTAAACACGGCAGTTGAATGATTTTGGCTTCATATGCCACTGAGCAACTTTTGATACACTGTATCCAGTTCTCTTCATACATTTATGAAAAACACTGAACCAAGATTCTGTAACTGAGTTGCCTATTTCTTGCCTCAAATGTTTTCAGCAGCATGTTTTAGCTAACTATATAACTGTAATTTGAGATTGTTTGTCACGAGCTGGCCACCATTTTGTTTTTGGATGAGCTGGAACCAAGTTGGGAGCATTTATGGGTCCAATGAGGCGCAGTGCATTCTAGTAGTTGTAGGTTTTCTACCTCTTGAGCAAAAGGGAAAGTCACAGCCCTTTATCTCTGTTTCCTCAGGTCTTGTAGCAACTTCAAAAGTCTTTCATCTTTGTCACTGCATAGACAGTTCAGTTTAATTAAAGGACCATCTTTCAAGCACTTAAAAACTCAAAGTAAAAGATCTCAATATGTCTTCCACCTCTGTAACTTCTTCATGTTGTGACCAGTACATCAAACATCAGTTGTTCCCCAGAAGTTTAAAGAAGGGGGAAATCTTTTGAGGTTGTCACTTGTGAGAGAAAAAGTTCTGGGTCAGCGTTGCAGCCACTCTAGAAACCAGAGCGAGCCATCCTGAGAGTTATAGGTCTGCCTCGTCAACATGCAGCGTTTTTCTAACACTAAATCTCAACATAGGTCAGCGCTCTGTTTTCCTACATTTCTGTCTCCCACTCGACCCAGAACTGTCTGGTAGCTTCTCAGCGCTCCATGGACGGACAAGAGCAAAGAGGAAAAAATGGCGGAAAGAATAAGTGATTGTGAGATGTGGGAGCGAGGAGTGTTTGGCAGGGCTCATCTTGTTTGCTCAGTAAACCCCTGAGGCCTGTGTTTTTTCGCTGAGGGAAATGCCCGCATTGTTGCGCCCGGAGACCGTGGTTACGGGCCAGCCCGGGGCCCAGCCAGGCAGGTTGGGACAAACAACAAGATGAAGGTCAGCTAATATAGCAGTTAATTCCACTTCCTGGTCCCCATGACACCCAGGCAGGGTTTATTTGAAGATCCCAGACCCTGAAGTCACTCTGCACTTTGTTTAGTCCATGAGTATTTTTGGTCCGAGCCAACACTTTCAGATATTAATGTATTCGGATGAGAAGGAAGGGAGGGTGGAGGAGAGAGGAAGAGGGGATACAGCCGAGCAGTGAGGAGGAAAATTCCAACAACATGCTTCTCTGTGTCAAATTTTGTCTAATTACTTCTATCATGACAAAAATGTCACATAATTACAATAATAATTTTCACATCCTTGAGGATTAATCATACATTCTCACATTAAGACAAATTACAGTAAAAATAGTCAACGTAGGTGTTTTTGATATTGTGGCCCAACCTTTACTGGGTTTTTTCAATTTCTAAAGCTAAGATTTCACATCACTTCTGGAGCGCCTGCACAGCAAAGTTGTCACAGACAGCGTTTTTTCTTTGGTGGCCAAAGTCTTATTCAGTGAGTGTCTGGCAAGGGCTTGACTGTGTCCCTGTCCTGCACTCTAGCTTTAATACAGCTGTGATGTGGCTGTAGGAGAGAACACTGAACAGTGAGGCTGATATCAGTGAGGTAAAATTACAAAAAGTGACACTGGATTATATACTGCGCTAGTTATAGTAAGTAGGCATTTGAATCCAGCGTGGAAATGGCAAACTCCCCCACTAATAATGAGTAATCAGCCTTTACAGGATGCTGTGATGTCACGTCTGCAAGAATTTACACAAATTCAACCAATCTCCTTGAACGCTACGCAACCTTGCAATTTTGTTTAATCACCACAGTTCTTTCCACAAATGGTAGTTTACCATGAGTTTCTCCAGTCATAGCAGTCCCCTGCGTAATGTCACCAAACTCACTTCCTTGTTTCTTGTTGTGAAGATTAGTTACTGCTAAAGACCTTGCAAGGTAAATCTCTGATGTTCTGCAGGAGTGGGGGTGAACTGATTTACACCGTGTGCAGCGTTGTGGTGGAAGACAAATAACATCAATTGACAAACACTTTTATACTGCAAAACTCACCTGGGACTGGTCGCACAAAACACCTTAAAGATGACACTTAAGGCTTAATTTCTCCTCAGTTGAAGAACAGTCCCGGACTTCTCAGACTCTTTAAGTGACTTAGCGCTCAGAGGGAACTCATTCAGCGGCTCCTCTAGCAGCAGCACAGCGTCTCTCCCTCTCCTCTCTCGCCGTGTGTCATCAAGTGATTTTGTCATAAACTTTTGGTGATGTGAACCTACGTGGCGCTCGCAGCTCGACAAAACTCCATATATATGTGAATGTGTGATAGTTGTGGTATCATAACAGCCTGTCACAGGTTACAGTGTGATGATTAGAGGAGAAATGGCAGAGCATTAAAAAACAGAAGGAAATCACCTGTTGATTTTTATATATAGATCCCAGGGGACATTTTTTGATTTGAATTTGAATTTGAAGGAAAACTGTGAAACTACATCACTTATTTTGCTGCAATTCTGTTTTCTTACATTAATGATAAAATATAAATATATTTTCACTAATTTGTCATATTGTCAAGAATTTTGTTATCGCAAAAATACCCTGAAATATTATGATATTATTTTAGGGCCATATCGCCCACCCCTTGTTGCATACAGATCTGTTGCACGTGCAGAAAGAATTAAGGTGAGTTAGATCAAATATGCTGGTTAGTGGTAACATTAGTGTAGTTTTCACTTCCTCCTGCAGTGCCTTTGCAAAAAAAAAACACTGAAACAGACCTCGCAGTTTTCTTAGAAAAGCTGCCGTGAAATCAGTCAGTTTAGGTCACACCAGTCTCAAAACAAAGCAGATAATCACTTAGTGTGAATAGCTACTGCAGAAAAAATGTCAACCATAAAGAATATCAAATTAATTTTGCATTAATGGAAATCTTTAGGATTGTAACTTCGGAGTTGAAGACCATATAAAATGTCAAATAGCTTTTAGTGTGTGTTAAACTCTGTTTGGTGTCCTCTTGTCCCCGTTAAAGCCTGGAGGGTGAAAACAGGGTGCTACTGTGAGGCAGCTGAAGGACTCTCCTCACGGCGTAGACTCCAGTGAGATCCATCCACTCCGGCATCCTCTGGACCCGGCAGTGTGCGTGAATAGACATTTAAAAGAGGTAGTTTATGAGCTGATGGTCTTCTTGATCGTTTAACTTGGACTTTGAGAATGCAGCGGGGGGGCGAGCTGGGTGAAAAATATAGTACACACCATCCAAAAGCCAAGTGGCTTAATCCTGTATGGAAATGGTAATGAGAAAATAGAGGACTAACCCTGTCTGTGTGCGCTCTCCTATCCAGGATGGGATGGAGGCCTCTCTAGTGGGGCTTCTCCAGGATGCATAAGAAGAGCCTTTGTGCTCCAATGTAGTAAGCCAGAAATACAGCTTTTGAACCATGTGCATTGCAAGAAAGAGAGCGATGGAGAGGCAGTTTGGGAAAGCGTGAATGAGTCAGTGAAGAGGTGGGGGGTTGGGAGGGCTCTGAAGGTGTCAAAAGCAGAGGCTGTAATAGTTGTGTGTCTGCGTGTGTGCACATATATGTTTTTTTCAGGGTGTGTTTTCGCCTGTATGTGCCCATGCATGTGTGTGTGTGGTGGTTGTCACACAGTGAGCTGATATCAAGTACCTCTTTAAGCCCTCCTTCCATCTCCAAAGGTGCTTCACTCTTTGTTTCACGGAGCCCCATTTCCCCCGTTCTGCTGCAGCCTGACTGTGAATGAAGGCTGGGAAGCAAAAGAGTGGCCTTCGACGGATGGAGGACGGCACTAAGAAAAGGAGTGGAAACTGCAGCACACCACCTGTTGGTGTTTGTACACTGGACAAAACTTTAAACGCCACACTTGTTTTTACTCCCAGTGTTCACAGGCTGAAGTTAAAGATCTAAGACTTGTTTTAATGCACTCAGTATATATATTTCTCTTTTGGTCATAAGTTTGTTAGGGCTGCACCCGACTAAGAATTTTCCTAGTGGACCAACAGTCCTCATCAGGGTCCATCAGTGGACTAGTCTCCTGCATGTTTCTGATATGAATGTAATGATTAAATGATATATTTTGGTGGTTTGAGTTGAAGGTGTGAGAAAGAATAGTGTCAGTAACATTGTTAACACTGTGCTACATTACAGAGAAATACAAACCGTACTAATTGAACCTTCATTAATATAGG
>NC_065523.1:36007813-36067030 GCF_006386435.1 Epinephelus moara | reverse complement strand
CGTTAGCCATTAGCAGTGTCTGTAATAACCATAGACTGTATAAAAATAAGGTAATAACTCATTAAACGGTCCGTGAATAAAATATTTTTTCCAGCAGATATCTTAGTTACAACATGATTGAGCTAGCAAAGCAGTTTTGTGTTGCTATGTGTGGTATTTATTCAGTTATGGGAAATCACGATGTCTAGAAAGCATCAGTGGCTGCAGCTGACAGGGACAGTTAGCAGTTAGCGTCATCTGTTAAAAGCCTCCCGTTGTCGGATACGACATGAAACTACTCCAGTTAGCTCAATCATGTTGTAACTCAGACATCCGCTGGAAAAAAAAAAAATTTTCACGTTGACAAGACGGTGTTTTGGGTGGAGCCGTCGCTATGGACGCAGAGCTTGCTGTTTCTGTAGGTATACATTTCCTGGGGACACCTGCCCCTCCATTGTGATTGGCTAAAGCGCAGCATCGTTCAAACTCAAAGCCCCGCCCTCCCCTTGTCTTGTCTTGAGAGATTATTTTTAACAAAACATTTATTCATTCTTTCATTTCAACGTGATTAAGACATGTAGACTTTACACCCCTCAAGACCCCTGCGTTTAAAAGAGAAACATAAATGAATTATGTAGTACATACTAAATGCATATTTGTAAATTGAACAACCCACCATTTCCCATCTTTTAGAGTGCAGGCCTCACAACCACAGAGCACATGTAACCACAGCAGCTCAGGATCTCCACATCCAGTGTCTTCACCTGCAGGATTGTCTGAGACCAGCCACCTGGGTTAGACATAAACTTTTTTGTTGCTGGTGGATTCCAAAAATCTACCAGCCCACTCAATAGAGATTACCACTGTTTTTTTGGCTCTTGAGTGAAGCAAAAATAACAGCCACTTGCATGTTTTAATAGCATTTGGCTAGTTGCTGGTGCTGATTTCCAACCCTGGCAGCCACACGAACAGCTGATGCAATAATTGGTTTGCACAGCCAAAGAATTTCTGCACATATCGTCAGAATCCGTCCCAGGGAAGTTCATCTCAGCGACTAGTCTCAGAGGATCTTGTGAGTGGAGAAGCGGGATGTGGAGGTCCTGGGCTGCCTCTCTAAGCCAGATGGACGCACTGCCAAATTCTATGAAATGATGCTGGAGACTCTTGTGGGCATTCCTGCAGTCAGGATGCCAATGGCACGCTCCCTCATAACCTGTCATCTGTTCTGCATTGTGTTGTGTGATCAGACCGCACAGAGTGGCCTTTTACTGTGCTCATCCCAGGGCACACCTGTGTAGCAGTGATGGTATTGAATCAGCATCTTGATATGCTGCACCTGCCTGGATTATCTTGGTAAAGGAGAAGTGTTTGTGACCAAAATTTGATAGAAATATATCTACTGAGTGAATTGAAAAGTCTTATATCTGTAAAAATTGGAGCAATCAAAAGTGTTTAAATTTGTATTCAGTGAAAATTGCAGTCAAAGAGGTGACACATGAAAAACATTTACCAAGGAAGGAGTGAAGCATGTTGGTGTCTCACACTTTGTCCACCAGGCGAGCCAAATTCCTGAGGTTTATTTTGATAGTATTGATAGTTTATTCTCTGGCCGTCTTCGCACACACTTGCATGAATTGAAATTTACTCTGCTGCATTTGTAAATTATATGATTGTTTCCCATCCTCACGAGAAGCAAAGCAAACAGGGCTTGGAAATACATTTAGTCAGCTGAGAAAACACAGTGTTATATTGTTCTCTGTTTAGTCGGGTGCTTAGGAGCAAACAAAACAGCATCTGTGGTGCAGCTCGAGTTTTACCGAGGGTTAAGAAGAAGGAGCAGGGGGCCAAGTGGGTTTGAGAGAAACAAAAGACCGTGATTGCATATAGTTTTGCAGCTAAAGTGGCGGTAGCAGAAGGAATCTCATGCATAAAATCAGAGTTTAAATCTGTCAGGACCTGACAGAAATGTTTGAACCTCCCTGACTGAAATAAAATGTGATGGCACGCATGAAGCTGCGTTAAACGACGTTGTCCTTTGACAGTCACTTCCCCTGAGGTGCTGCTGTGAATAGAGATTAGAGACGGCAGCACTAAAGGTCCGTGGCTGCTGGTTAATGTAAATCAGTGCCTGTGATCTCCTCTGGTGTTCCTCCTTCGTCCCAAACAACTAATCCACTTAAGTATCAGAGGCCTCTCAGCTCGCTAACCAAACTCATTTGGGTAGATCTCAATAATTAGTTTTCTCCCACCCTGTGTAATAAAACATCAATCGTAGTCATTAAAACATTGTTCATTTACGCTGAAGTTAATGAACGTCTCGTCAATACACTGTAATTACCTGCTAATTAGATTGTTATTGGACTGTTTGAATACCTCCTCTTTCTTTTACTCTTCTATTGAAGGCTCCATCGGGCCTGTTGATGAGGGGGTGTGAATGGGATTAGACTGCCTGTGATGCTTCCTGTCCCACCATGGTGGTCAGTTCTCTTAAAGGGATTTTAGGAGCCTTAGATTTGTCCATGGGTTTTTAGTTTTAGACAAAACTTATAATGGAAGATTTTTATTTTCATTCAAGATAGAAAGAATCTCTACAAATAAACATATACAAGCAGAACATTTGTAAGTAGAGCTTTTTCAGTCCAGGTATCAACGTGTGTTGGGTGATCCGATCACAAGGGGAAAGCTCTAAGTCTGTCTGTTCACACCTGGCATTATGGTGCGTTTCATTTGCACTGGGAAGTTGAAATTTCCAAGTTCCCAGTCGCATATGTCAACTAGAACGCCCCCCGATGTCGGATTTCCATCTCAGAAAGTTGGAGGAACCTCACCAACTCCATCCTGAAAATCCAAGATGACTCCAGCGTACATCAACAGTAGTGAAGGTTGTAGTAAAATACAGTTTAATAGCTCCTCTATCTTATTTGTGTTTCACTGAAAATATCGTACACACAGTCCTGTTTAACTTCTATTTGTGGACATGTTCCTGCGGTGTTGGTATGTGCAAAATACAGTGTAATGTGTTGTTATCAACTGGTATTCGTAACAACATCTTGGTTGTACTGGAACAGGGTCAACTTTGACGTCATTCCCAGCTCTCGCCATCTGTCTCGAGTGACCACTTTTGAGCACATCTCACGTTCCCGCTCTTAATGCAAATAAACGCGTACGTCATTTCAAACTACAAAGACCAAATGCATTGTTGCAACGCTCCCTGACACTACTCAAATACCGAGATATGAATTTTTGTCCATATCGCCCAGCCCTAGTGACATTTTATATGAGCTGACTTCGTCACTGGGAGGTGGAGGGGATAGTGGATGGTGTGACATTTAGACAAGATGCCTGACACACCACAGACCACAGTTTGAGACCAACAAACAACAAAACCGGATGTTTTTAAGCAACTTTTTTAGCCACCGACCATGGGTGTTTCTTTAGCGATCCGTCAGTGTGTTTTCTGCTGGAATAGCGCCATGAAAAACGGTAGTTTTTTAATGAGACATCGCTACATTTCCTGCCGACATTGTGCTACCAGAATGGCCAAAACATGCTCTTTCCATAACTATAACCCGGTGGTTATAAGCAGTGTTGGGCAGTAACGCGTTATTAGTAACCGTTAGTTTTGGCAGTAACTAATACTCTAACGTGTTAGTTTTTAAATTCAGTAACTCAGTTACCGTTACAAAATGGTGCATTACTCTGTTATTTTTGACCAGGTTTTAAAACGGCGCGCAGCATGCAGTATTCCTTCACAAACTGAAGTTCCCTTTCACTAAAACATTTTAGCCCTAAACAATAAAAGATAGTCAAGTCAGATAGAGGTATATGAACAATTCTTACCAGAGAATCTTAATTAAACACGTCTCTCACCATCTCTCAAGTCACTTTTACCCTGCTGGCCTCACCACAGTGCTGTAACGTTACATTAAGCGGTAGCGCTTCTGTAGATTTTTAGTCCCAGTAACGTTATATCCAGTGACATGATATCCATTGTTATCCCGAAGAAGCTTTTGTTGTGGACAGACAATGTCTGCGGTGGAGTGCCATGTCATAATTCCGACATCCCATTATTCCGAAAATTACCCATTGTTCCGAAATCTCAATGTTTCGACATCCCATTGGTCCGACCATATTAAACCCATTGTTCCGAAGTCCCATTGTTCCGAAATCTCAATGTTGCAATGCAAAAAGTTGAAAAAGCAAGCAGCAAGGGAAAGCAGCAAGAGACTGTGTTGTCGTGTTGTTTACTGTTGCCGTGACGACAACGGTCGCCCTGTTTTGAGGAAGTAGAAATGATGTTGAAAGTTGTAATTTTAACCCAAACCATGATCTTTTCCTAACCCTTAACCAAGTAGTTCTTTTGCCTAAACCTAACCAGACCTTAACCATGAAACAGTTATTTTGTAACAATGAAAAATGAGATTTCGGAACAACGGGACTTTGTAACAATGGGTTTAATATGGCTGGAACAATGGGATGTCGAAATATTGAGATTTCGGAACAATGGAATTATGGGCGGACCCCTGCGGTGGGCGACAGACTGGACATCATCATGTAGCTCTTCAAATGTTCTCTTTAGCTCATTTTCCATATTTGTATCCAAGTACCTCAGTTGTAAAACGTTTAGCTGCCTGACAGCGAGTGACTCCACTGTAGAAGACATGTTGCATGTTTCCTATACCGTTCAATTGTTTTGTCAAGTTGTAGTCTGACATTCTCCTTGGTTAAACTCCATCCTCTGTCGCTTAGGCGATGTAGCTACGAGCCAATACAGTTAGGAAATGTTTTTAATCCTGTTTCTCAAAACATCAATAAATCTTCTTTGTGGCTTAGAAAAACTACACTGCAAAAAAGAAAAGCACTTAGCGCCTTCTAGCGTCCCCACTCAGTCATCTACAGCCAGGACGTACTCAGAGAATAGATGACAGTAGTGCGCTGCATCAAGGGCATCGCGTGATGGCGAGCCAAGACAAGAGTCCTAAGTCGAGTTTTTTTTGGGGGTGGGGAGTAACTAAAAAGTTACTTGTCTCAGTAACGCATTACTGTTTGGTTTAAGCAACTGAGTTACTTTTTAATGAAGTAACTAGTAACAGTAACTACTTATTATTTTTCAGTAACTAGCACAACACTGGTTATAAGTTTCAGTGTATCCATGACATCATAACTTACAAACGTATACATGGTTTGCAGACACATACAATGCCAACCTTTACTCTGGTGATTTGCCAAGAGAAGAGTGGCTCTGGGGACAGTCCTTCAGCGCTGCATCTAATTCATGGAGAAAGCAAGTATGTGAGCTGAGTAGGTGGACTTTCAGTTTGGCCCAGAATGTGGCTTAATGTGGCCCAGACCAGCTCTGAATGTGGTCTGACTGGTATCGTGT
Organism: Epinephelus moara; assembly: GCF_006386435.1. Taxonomy (NCBI): domain Eukaryota; kingdom Metazoa; phylum Chordata; class Actinopteri; order Perciformes; family Serranidae; genus Epinephelus; species Epinephelus moara. The sequence goes on along the minus strand of NC_065523.1, from coordinate 36,061,668 downwards.
TAATACCAGGTGTGAACAGAGCCGTAGTTGGTGTAGAGATTTGGGCCCACTTGGGTGTAAGGACTTAAGTGTCTCCACAGAGCTATAAAACGCAGCCAACTGCATGAAGGTCACATAATCCCTGACGTGATGTTGTTTCAACGTCGCAGACAACCGCAGCAGTCTCGTTACACTTTGCGCTTACCTTTCAGGGAACAACATGGGGGTAAGGAACAATAAGGAAAAGGCAATAAATCCAAACGCTCCACATGTTTCCATGGGCTCAACCTGACAAAGAAATCAGGGTCTTTTCCATCCTGTCCTCATCAGTGCGCATATAGAATACATGTCATGGGACTTTGAGCCATGTCACTCAGCCACTTGCTGTTTCCATTTCCTGGCAGCTGTCAGCGCAGCACACAATCAGAGGGCAGAGGGCCACCCTGCCACCACAGCAAGGACAACCTCAGCGTGCCGCATCGTCACCGCCGCCCTGCCTGGCTGTGTTTTCCGAGGAGTACTCTCTCTGTTAACAGGGAGACAATGGCAGCGGCGCGACCAGGGGGGATTGATCTGTGTGGAAAGTTCCAAGTTGGTGCTGCTGATGGAAACCTGACCCCTGCATTCAGCCCGCTTTGCTGCTATATGAAGGCCAGAAAGCTTCGGTCATATCGTGTCTGTGTGTTTGTTGTTCCAGCTTCATCTTTGCACATACTGAGAGGGAAGTTCACACACACCCAGATCTCTTTTCAACTCTCCCATCCCGCCCAAATCATGAGACAAATCACAGAGAGCTTGTGCAACACTCGGCCTCGATAAGCCGAGGTGAAATCGTTCGTATCTTGAATGACTGTTGTGATGTCATTGTCAGAGAAGCCAGGGAGCCTGAGCAGCCACGTTAACAGACCTCCATCCACTGGCCTCTTCATCCCTCTCTTCCTGTCTTCCATCCACCCATAGTTGGAGCAGTTTTATGGGTGGTAGTCCTGGTGGCCTTTATATTAATGGAGAACACAGTGACTGTATAATTGGTTGGCCCCTTTGGAGCATTTTGCACTGGGCACTATGGGAGCAGTATATCAATACCCTGTCGTCCAGCCAAGACAGATGGACTCTCATTTGGAGCAGGTTCAGAATCGTGTGTTTTTGTGTTCAACTCCCAGAGGAATAAGTTAAGGGGTTTCCACTGGTGCCAAAACCTCCCAGCTACAACAATAACATCTGCGGTTTGGATTAGACGTGTTGGTGATATCACCCTTTTAGTAATATGCCTGCGTTATAGCAATCTAACAGCCAGTCCTTATTGTCTGTGAAGTTTATAGAGGCGCAGGATCCAACACAAATGATGATCAGCGCTGCAGGACATGGCCGAAGTTCTTTGGCTGAAGCTGATGTTTTAATTCATTTACTTCATTTAGTTGCTTAACTGTTGGCTTCACATTTTTAATGTCACACTGACAAGTTTCCCTTTAGAGACTTCACATAATTTCAGAGCTTGAAAAAGTAAATATCAGAATGGGATAATGGTTTGCTCAAAGTTGAAGTGGTGTTTTATTTTTCTTAAGCACTCACAGAAAAGATCACGGTAAGGTTTTAGGAGTATACCTGAATCAGAATACATGACTCAAAAATGCACAAATAATGTGTATCTGAAGTTGCTCATTGTTGTTCAGGGGGGAAAAAATGACATGTTTGTGCACTGTGCTTCCTCAAATCAATTCATTGTTGATGGCTAGAAGATAAAAACACCCATTCTGGTTGCAACACAGGACTCTGACTTCACTACCCAGTTGTTTCATTTACTACATATTTACGTTAGCTGGTCTGCACGACAGAGTACACATCTGAAATAACTGCACAAAGAAGAAACACTGGTCCGATAATGTTCAATTAAAGATCTAATAACTACGAACCATCTATATTCTTCCCGATTAGGCAATAAATGTTTTTTCCTCGACAACATTCGGTATATTTAATGTATTTTTTAGTGTCAGTTTAATCTTAGAGCCTTTGTTTTTACTCTTTTCACGGTGTTACATTCATGCTTTTAAAAGGAAGATGGGAATAAGAGGGTAACACATTTACGCTAAAGCTGAGTCAGACTTAGTCACACTGTTAGTCCTCTTTTAATTACCCAGTAAATAATAAATGATTACAGGGTACAGACGGGAGCAGACGGCTTAGACTACATGTTCTTTTAAAAGCGTTACTGTATGTCATAACAAGAAATCAAACTATGTGTAGAACTGTCACTTAGTTCAATAAAAAATCTTTATTAGAAACTTAAACATACACTGTAACCAGCTTCACTATAATTACAGTAAAGAGTGGTGTAACGAGGCTGCACACTCCGGACCTACACTGTTATAAAATAGCTTTTTCACACATTATCTAAACTTTGTCTTGATGAAGACAATATTTATATACAACACAACATTTTGTTCAATTTATGAATTGCTGGGCTCACTTTTATACATCATGCAGGACATATAGTAAACCTCAGTAGGTTGTTTGCGAGTGACAGTATATATATTTGGCTCCTTTATTGTTTATGACCTGATGATATATCAGGTCATAAACAAAAAATCTAGTTTCCTCTGTGACATCAGCTTTGTGAAAAAAAAACTGTTCTCCAAGTATTTCATCATCATTTTAAAAAACACAAATATGACTGTTTTGTGACTATTAAAAAAACACCCTTTTTTGTTTTATTCCTCAACAATAATGAAAAAATTGAGAAAAAAAACCTATTCATCTAACTGAATATTTCCTTTTTTTTGCAAATATGTACATTTTAAAATAAATTATACATTAATTTCATTTCAATATCAACAATATCAAACTTGTTTTGCCCATTTTTCTTGCCTTGTTACCCAGTAATAATATGACTGCACCCTGTGATTATTGAATAAGTACTCAGTAATTTAGTGGCATACTTAAAGTGTAATTTATCCCTTTTAGTCAAGTCAAGTCAGCTTTATTTATACAGCACTTTAAACACGGAGTTGATCCAAAGTGCTCTGACAGCACACAGAGAAAAGCAAAAACAAAAGAAAGAAGAGGAACAGAAAAAATTGAATAATAATAGCAGTAGAATATGATAAAATTATCATTACTGATATTATAGCACCTATAGCAACAAAAAAAATGTGTTCTTGTTGTTATACTGTCACATTATGCACAATTAAATGAGTAAAACTTTGTTTTAAGATGGCTCTTGAGAATCTCAGTGATGGAGGAGAGTCGGACAGTGGGAGGAACAGACCTCAGAGTCTGAGGTCTGTTCTCAGAGTCCCGGATCTCGTGACGGACAGACGTCTTTGGTCAGATGATCTCAGTTCTCTCACGGTGTGATATGAAGAGAGGAGCTCTATGATGACAGAGGGGGTGAGGCCGTTTAACACTTTGTAGACACACATCAGAATCTTACAGTTTTTTCTGTAGCTAACAGGCTGACAGTGTAGGAAGGCAAGAGTGGGTGTAATGTGCGCCTTATTTTTTGACCTTGTTAAAACTCTCGCTGCTGCATTTGGACTAGTTACAGACGGGATAAACATGAATGAGTAATACCAAAATATAATAAATTGCAATAGTCGAGGCAGGATGAAGGAGTGGACGACTTTCTCCAGTTCAGAAGTACAGAGAGTTGATCTGAGTTTGGAGATGGTGCACAGCTGTGTGAAACTTAATTTTACTACTTGATTGATTTGTATGTCAAACTTCAATTCAGAAACAAATATAAGATTGTGAACATGTGATTTAACAGAGGGAACAAATGGTCCAAGATGAGGAGAAATAATGTCGGTCAAATGCTGTGGTCCAAATAAAATAACTTCAGTTTTACTCTCATTAAGCTGGAGAAAATTTGCAGCCGTCCATGATTTCATCTCGTGACAACAGTTATTGAGTTCTCTTAGTCTGTTGATGTTGTTTGGCTCTAAGGGGAGGTAGATCTACGTGTCATCTGCATAACAGTGGAATATATGTTTTTGAATAATGTGGCCTAATGAAATTAAATAAATGAAGAAAAGGAGCGGACCAAGTATGGAACCTTGGGGTACACCACAGAAGATGGGAGCTGAGGAAGAAAATGAGTTACTGATAGAGACAAAGAAGGATCTGCTGGATAAATATGAAAAGAGATAGTTTAACGCAGAACTAGAGACCTCCACCCATGCATTTAATCTGTGAATGAGCATCAGGTGGGCTGCAGTTAGAGCTAAGTGCAAGAGGATGGAGCAGTTATCTGCGTCAGCAGCTATGAGGAGGTCATTTGTCATTCTTAACAAGGCTGATTCAAGACTGTGAAGAGCTCTGAAACCAGATTGGAATTTTTCCAAAATGCAGTTTTGAGCCAGGTGGGACAACAGTTGATGGAAAACTACTTTTTTTAAGTATTTTTGAAAGAAAAGGGAGTTTAGAGATTGGTCTGTAGTTATTTAGGACTGAAGGAGCTAAATTTTTTGTCATCCGTATTGCCTTACCCTTTGTCTTGTTATTTGTGGGCTGTCATCTAAAGTTTTGACGAAAATAACCTGCAGTATACACCGATCAGCCAAAACATTAAAACCAGTGGTGGGTGAAGTGAGTAACATTGATCATTTTGTTACAGTGCAATGTTCTGCTGGGAGACCTTTGGTCATGGCATTCATGTGGATGCTACTTGACGCCCTCCACCCACCCAAACACTGCTGTATGCTAAGTAACCCCCCCTCACGGCAATAGTACTCCCTGATGGCAGTGGCCCCCAGCAGAAAAATGAGCCATGCCACACCACATAAACTGCTCAGGAATGGCCCGAGGAACATGACAAAAAGCTGAAGGTGTCAACCTGGCCTCCAGATCTCCCACACCCCAATCTGATTGAGCATCTTGGGACGTACTGGTACCCCACTTCAGAACTGACAGGTCTCAAATGAGCCGAAGTCAGCACCCCGGTGCCAGACAGTCCAATCCAAGCAGGCCTCACTGTGGATTAGGGGTACCTCTGAGGTACCAGCACATCCCGTGGATGCTCGATCAGCTTTGGATCTGGGGAATTTGGAGGCCAGGTCGATACCTTGAGCTCTTTGTCATGCTCCTTGGGCCATTCCTTAGCAGTTTTTGTGGTGTGGCATGGCTCATTTTTCTGCATTTTACTGCCATCGGGTAGTGCCGCTGCCATAAGGAGTGAAACTTGATCTACAGAGGTGTTTGGGTGGGTGACATGCATCAAGTGGCATCCTCATGAATTTCTGGACCAAAAGTTCCCCAGGAGGACACTGCATTGTAACAACATGATCAATGTTACTCACTTCACTTTTTAGTCGTTCTAATGTTTTGGCTGATCGGTGTATGTCTGTGGACCTTCCTGTAGGGAGTTATTTTATTTGAGTGTGAGTATGGCTAAAAACTTATATGCTGTGGGCTTCCACAATTATAAACAATTACTGCTGACAAAATATGAAGTAAAAAGCACAGATGCGTCTAAATTGTATTGGATTGCACTGTTTGATTAAATGCAGTCGTAATAGTTTATTGTCTGCGTGTGTTGTGTTGCAGTGTTATGAAAATAACGACACTTTCTGATTTCAAGAGGAGAAAAGAACTAAAAATGTAATTTCAGCTGGGATCATTGCCATTTAGTTTTTTTACACAGCTTTATTTCAGATGAATTAATTTTCAGTTCTATCAGGCTGTTCAAGAGCCAAACACGTATCAATACTTTTCATTACAGCCATCTACAATTCAATGCAAAAAAAAAAGTAAAAAATAAAAGATCAACAATAAAAACCACAAAAGCCACATCGTTTCATGTGTCATTAAATATATTCATTTGTGATAAACATAATATATTAGTATTACAAGACATTACACAACCATTTGCAATGGACACTGCTAAACAACATTTACAAGCCAATGTATAAACATGAGCAGATAATTATTCAGATATAATATTTATGGAGAGCAGAAGTCTGGTAGGGAGTACCTTTCTGCAGACGTGTCGGTACAGATGTGTTGGCAGAGACTCGATAAGTGCGTTGTAGTTTTCAGATACATACAGTATGATGCACAGAGTACTGAGGTGTACCCTTGTATTGTGTGTTAATGCACTATATGATGTGTGCGTGTAAACTGAGTCGTGGTGTGTGATCTTCCGGGCGCTCACGTAAACATGAGACATTTCTCTGACATTCATTTATTTGTCTGTCATTTATTAAGCCTCTAGTATTTAAAACTCTGGTTAAGTTCACATGGAGATAGATCTAGTTAATGTTTAACAAAAAAATAAAAAAGTAATACTATACAGCTATATAACACGTAGACAATCAGTCATGCCTTGTTGTCGAGTACCAAGTCTTGATATTGGAATCCAGTCCTCAGAAAGTCTCTTTGAGGTGACGAACATTTGACATGGCGTGCTGAACGCACTGTACAATAAACATCTGTGATATTTAAATCACTCCACAGGTTATTTTTCCCACAACATTGAATACTGTATACAAAGTAAATGTGTACATAATTCACAATCATTGTTAGCTATCAGTCAGCTGAAGTAAATAGTGAGCATGCATTATGTCAGTGGTTTGAGGATTGTTTGATAGGTCGATATTCTCTTTTCTTTTTTTAATACAGTGAGATACTTCATCAGTTATTTCACTTACAAATGTTCGGGACATCCACCTTACATCTAGATCTTTATTAGAGAATAAACACGAAATTATGTTCTTACAAATTCAAACAGGGTTGTTCCTGTCAACCAGAAACATCAGACCATACAGACCAGTCATCAGTCAGCCCAGTCACCAGGAAAAAATGTTGGCATTGTATGTTTCTGCAAACCACGCATACGTTACATTTGTACATTTCATACGTAGCATATCAACATTTCTAAAGTGATGTAGTTTATGAGCTGACTTTGTCACTGGTAGATGAAGGGGATGGTGGATGGCATGTCACCTAGGTGCCACACCTGCAAAGCTGCAGACCACTGCTCAAGACCAACAAAGAAAACTGGTTGTGATTAAACGACTCGTCACGGTACGAAAAGGGGGGGTTTCTTTACAGACACATTGCTGCCTTTTCTTGTTGGGGAAGTGCCACAAAAAAACGGTTGTTTTTCTAGCAATACGTTACTGCATTTTCCAGTCGGGATAGCAGCACAACATTTTCTTTACAGACATAACTGCATTTCCTGCCAAATAGTGGCATGGAAAGCTGTTGTTTTTACCAAGACATCACTGCATTTTCAACAGGTAGTATGGCCTGAAAAACGTGTTTTTTCCGTGACATTGCTGCGTTTCCTGCCGAGAAAGCCACACGGAAAGCGATTGTTTTTACTGAAACTATGCTGCGTTTCTTGCCAGGATAGTTGCACAAAAAGCAGTTATTTTTCCCAAGACACGCTGTGATTTCAGCCAAGATAGTGCCATGAAAAGTGGTTGTTTTTTTCCGTGACATTGCCGCATGTCCTGCCCAAAAAGTCCCACAAAAAGCGATAATATTGCTGGGTTTCCTGCCCGGATAGTAGCACAAACAGCAGTTGTTCTTTACTGAGACATTGCTGCGTTTCCTGCCAAATAGTGGCATTGTTCTTACTAAGACTTCACCGTGAGGTTAGTGCCAAAAACAGTGGTTGTTCTTTTACAGAGACATCACTGCATTTTCAGCTGGTATAGTGGCTCAAATAGTATTTGTTTTTTTCCATGACATCGCTGCATTTCCTGTGGAGAAAGTCCCACAAAAGGGGATTGTTTTTTACAGAAACATTGCTGCATATCCTGCCAGGATGGTGTCATAAAAAGTGGCTGTTTTTGACAGGGCCATTGCTGTGTTTCCTGCCAAATAGTGGCACAAAAAGTGGTTGTTTTTAACCGAGACATCACTGAATTTTCAGCCAAGATAGTGGCCTGAAATGCATTTGTTTTGTTCCGTGACATTGCTGCGTTTCCTGCCGAGAAAATCCCACAAAATTTGGTTGTTTTTTACAGAAACGTTGCAGCATTTCCAGCTTGGATAGTGTCATGAAAAGTGGCTGTTTTTTTTCTGAGACATTGATGCGTTTCCAGCCAATAAAGTCCCATATAAAGTGGTTGCTTTTCCCAAGACATTGCTGCCTTTCCTGCTGGGATAGTGGCATGTAAAGCGGTTGTTTTTTAATGTGACATCACTCCGTTTCTTGCCAAGACAGTGGTATGAAAAGTTATGCTGGGATTGTGCTCCCAAAACCCCACGTTCTAAGCCAAAACACGCTCTTTTCCAAACCATACCAAAGTGGTTTTTGTGCCTAAACCTAACCACACGTTACCCATAGCATTGTTGAAATGTAATGTTTTAACCTATCAGCTGAGATCATCTAACATATCCATGGTTTGCAGAAACATACAATACCAACATTATTTCTGGTGGCTGGGTTGCATCAGTGAGGCCAGCAGATTTGAACTGTACAGCTTTTTTGCATCGTATGGTACAGTATGGGATTTCTTTTCTTTTTGGATGCCACTCTAAAAATGTGAACATATCTCATATGTTCTAAAACTTTTGACTAGTAAAAATAAGTGCATGGTTGACATGTCTACTCTACATCTAGCTGATGCTACGGCATCATCTACGAACATAATGTCTATGTATGCACGTATGGTTACTTTACATTGCAGAGGTCACAACCACAACATACCGTTGAAACATTGAGAAGCGCTGAGCAGAGACTTGTGATGTGAAACATGATCATTATACAGAATGAGCTGAGGATCGTTATGGCATTTTGTTCCCACAACACCGGTTGTCTCACTGAGGTAACACTCACATATGAGCAGGGAGCTCTCAGGCAAGATGGCACCTATTATTTTTTCCACAGTTATGAATAATTAAACAATTTTTCACTTTCAGCTGTTGAAAAAGTTTATCCATAGTTTGGCAGGTTACAAGAGCACATTACCATACATGAGTGGAGTCCCTCAATGCCATGAAATGTCTCTTCATTTAACTACATAATGCTTTACACAGCACAGTGGAAATAGATCCTCTTAAAATACAAAAGAGTGATACAGTAGATGCTCTTTAAAACAACTGAATAAGGGACTTTAAAAAACGGCATCATGGGTAAAATAGTCAGGATGTGACATATCTGTAACATTAGGTGCAAACTCTGCAATTACAAACAAAACAAACCTTGAAAGACGAACAGAAACAGAACAAATGTAGAATGAGCTCCTTCACAAAAGTTCCTAAAAAACACTAATCTCTTCGCTCCAACTCAGAGCAGCAGCACTCAGTCACTCCCCCATCTCTCCTACTTTTCACCTGTGTCTTTCTATCTCTTATTCTTCCAGTTTATTTTTTCATTCATCCCCTCCTCTTCCTTGCATTCATCCCAGTGGAGACGTTATTTTGCTTCCACCTCGCCCTCAATCTCTCCTCTCCGCCAACTTTTAGCACTTTCCCCTCTTGTCGCGCTGTTGAAACTTCCTCAGCCGGCGGCCCCACAGGTCCTTCCAAGGGATGAGCAGGCTTCCCTTGTCCGCCACCACGCCGCTCTGCCCGGGGGAATCGTCGTCTGTACCCAGGAGCAGGTACTTCCTCCCGGGCTTGATCTTAGGGCATTTGCAGGCCACGTCCTTGGCTCGCACCCACAGCAGCTGGTCCCCGCGGCGAATGCGGTGCTCACCTTGTTTATAGACAGAAATGATGTTGACGGTGAACTTCCACCACTCGCCTGCCTTGTCTCCTTTTAGGACGTGCACTTGGACAGCTGGTGAAGGAGAAGAGAAAAGCCAAGGTTAAAACACTTACATGAACGAGTGATGCCCAGCCAGGGATACTTGCTCCCCTCGTAACCCTGGTTAAAAATATCCACATATTGAATCAGCTTTAATACCTGAACACCACATGTTAAAATTGAGTGTTAGCAAGTGCGGACAGATCAAAAAAGTTAGCTAAAAGAAATGTGTAAACAGTTAGAATAGTTATTCACCACGGCGTCTCCAGACTCTTTCAGGCCTGTCACATGCGCTCAGTGTGAACCTGCTCTCATCTGTGAAGAGAACGGGGCGCCAGTGGTGTACCTGCCATTTCTGGCGTTCTCTGGTGAATGATGGAGCTGCACGGTGCTGGGCTGTGAGCACAGGTCCCACTAGAGGACGTGGGGCCCTCATGCCACCCTCATGGAGTCTGTTTCTGACAGTGTGTTCAGTGTAGTGATATCTACTTTTATATAGTTAGGAGTGTTAAATAACATCCGTTGGGCTGCAGAGTACATCAGACAAAAGCAGTTTGGGAACCACAGACATAAACTTTAACACCACATGCCTTTTTTGTGTTGGCATCTGTCTGAGGCAGCACACAGATGCCAACACTTTTATACAACATTGTATAAAAGGTCCAATAAAACCTGCTGTACAAACATGACCCAGAAATCGCTGACTTTGCTGCGTGTCACTGGTCCCTCCCCTCATCTCCGACCTATGACCTGTCCTTGTTGTGCTCCTGAGCATACTCCCTATTACAGCAACTGTTGCCATAGCACTCCCTGTGCGAACACAAAGGGACCCGGTGGAGAACATCTGAAAGCACACTTCCATGTGACGGGCAGAAAAAAACACTTTTCCTTCAGGTGGCCGGGCCGAGCTTGAGGAGGACGAGGTGGATATTAAATTCTTTATTGTTAACATAAATGGCCAAAAGAGATTTTTTATAGAAAAATGGCCCATCTGTTAACAATATAACTTCTGAAACAAATCCTTTCCAATTGGTCTATCAGGTGTTAAGATGGACTCTGAACATCAGAACACGGACATCCTCGGGCCATATCAAGCTAAACCTGGTAACTATTGGAACACCACTTGTAACAGATATTTTCATACCAGGAAATGAGTAAAACTCCCTTCGCAGAGGCTCCCCTGTGCGGATTCTCCATCAGACGGAGCAGCTATTACCTCATCACTCTGATTGCAGCAAGAGGCAAACAGCTCAACAGTGATGGAGCTAATCTGTGCTTGAAGTGAAGTGCTTTACCCCATGGGTTTAGCAAGGAATGTGCTATTAACGCTGAAGTGTGTGGGGGTTTACTTACAACTGTGAGAATTAATCGAATCTGGAGAAGACTGGGTTAGATGATGGGAAAGACTTGGAAAAACAATCAGTTGGATGTGCACGAAACAAACCTTATATTTACCCTCTATTTATAACCCATTTACTGCTTTAACGGAACTGTTCAAAAACCAAAATATACATTTTCCCTTTTATCTGTAGCACTGTTTATCAATCTAGATTGTTTGGTGTGAGTCTGAGAGTGTTGGAGATATCGGCTTAAGAGATGTCTGCCTTCTCTCCAGTATAATGGAGCTAGATGACACTCCGTCTTTGGTGCTCAGAGTGCCAAAATAATACGTTTAAAAAACTCAACAGCAATGTCTCTTTCCAGAAATCATGACCCAGTAACTCAAAATAATCCACAGATCTTGTGAGCAGTTTAATGTAGGAATTATTTTCTTTCTACCAAACTACACCTGCAAACTGTATCACCATGCAGAAGGAAGAGTGCATCTACTCATGGACGAGAGATTCATGCTCGTCACAGCATGAGATATAAACGTTAATGGCGTCCTCCTTGGCTTAGCTGTAACATTAGCTAGCTCAGTGGTGCTAGGTGAGATAGCACCTTTTGCGTGGTGATATGGTTGGTGGATGTAGTTCAGTAGAAAGAAAATAGTCCCTACATTAAAGGTCCCTCTACAGAAGCTACCCAGTGATAGTGATGTTTATTGTTGCAGATGTTTCTGCCTCCACATTTTCTTCAGTGCTTCTTGATCAAACAACTTTCTAAAGCAGTGGTTCCCAACTGGTCCAGCTACGGGGTCCACATTTCCCCTTAGTCATTAGTTCACGGTCCACACAGTTTAATATATTCAGCGTCATACTTGCGTTAGGCCATGTCGTCAAGCTAATTTGCTGTCTCTGCTGAGTCGCAGTCCATTAGTCACTCACTCTACAGCAGCAAACGGCACTTCAAAATGAGAGCTCTGTGCTGGAATTTCACTGTGCTTAAAAATAAAGTGTGTATTTCTACAGACTTGACAGTTTTTTGTCACATGCGGTCCGTTCAGAGTGGACCTGCGATCCACTTTTGGACCGCAACCCACCAATTGGGAACCACTGGTTTAATGGTTTTTAGCCTGTTTTCCACTAGAGAATTATTAAATTAGCAATAGCATTATCATAGTTAACCATAGCTGTAAATGCACTGTGCTGTCCAAGCTAGCAGCTAGCGTTAGGGTTAGCGTCACCATCTCGTCCAAATGTATTCACTGTACTTCAAGATAAAGTGTGTATTTCTACAAACTTGACACTTAGGCGAGTCATTTGCGGTTCATTCAGAATGGACCCGTAACCCAACAGTTGAGAACTGTCAGTGTGCGAACGTGATTGACACAGTGTGAGGTCGTTTTATTTTGGTCGGTTTAATTTTAGATGTGCAACAATTCTGGACGACAAAAAGTGGTGTGCGAAGGCCTTATTTGGAGTAACCTGATCGTGATTTCTGGAAAAAGACATTTCTTTTGAGTTTTAAAATTCTTTATTTTATTTTTATTGTTGGTGCTTTGAGCACCATAAGCTGAGTAGCATCTAGTTCTTTTATATTGGAGGGAAGGCAGACATCTCTATGGCCGATATCTCCAATACTCAGCAACTCACACCAAAACAATCTAGACCTATAAAAAGTACAACAAGTAAGAGGAAAACGTGGGGGCCAGTTCACCCCAAAATCGGTGGCCCTTTAACATTTAATGTCTAAATATTCTGTGGTTTTTGCTCTACACACTCTAACTCTTGCTAGTTAACCTGTGTAATAATGATATCCAAAATGTGTTTCCTACCTATTTAATTCAGATAGCTAGGTAAGTTAGCCTTTTCTTTGCCTTTCTGGCTGAACATGATCACTTTCAGTGTTCATCAGTCGCCCCCCCCTTGCTGCCAAGAATGAGGAGAACCGGAGGAGTGGGGTGTTTGAGTATGTGTGTCAGTGCATGGTGTGAGCAAATTGCACACAATTTCAGAAGAAAGAAGGTTTGTTGGGCTGAGTAGAGCGAGCTCTCACAGCCCTGCCATTCATTGCAGCCCTCTCCTTCATCCAGACACATAAAGGGTGTGTGAGGGGGAGGGAGGAGGGGCCACTATTTGTCTTCCCAGCCACAGAAAAAGTTCCAGGAGAATCGGGATGTGTTTCCGACCTCATGAGCTATCCGGGTTCTGCTCCCAGAGCCCCATCCAACTTCGCAGCGTGAGAATCCAGCGGAGATAGCGCTCTCCTCTCCAGGCCGAGGAGACTCGGTTACAGCATCCAGCGCTCAGTCTCTCAGTCGGTGTCTGCCTCTTTCTCTTTCTCTCTCAAGTATGTTCTCAGTCTGTGCAGTGTATTTAAACACACACAAATCCACACACCTTCTGCCACTCTGAGCTAAATAGACACCAGAGAGACTGAGAGCGCGGGGTCAAACAATCTAGTGCACGCTGACACTGTTTGGTGAGACGGTGAGAGAGAGGAGATAAGTGTGAGATGATCCTGCGCTTGCACAATGGCTGCCAACCGAGCCGCCCTCACAGCCAAACTTCCAGCTGGGTTTATCTTCTTTGGGTGGTGTGCTGCAGCTTGACACCGCATGCCACCAACAAGCAAGGGCTAATGAAATTAGAGCTTGCTTAATTACCGTGCTGAGGCCCCTGTCCCCTCTGGTTATCAGCTGAGTGAATGATCAGGGACCTGTTACCCTTGGGTGAGCACAGAGGGGTGGCCGGGGAGGCTGGGGGGCCCTGCCTTTGAGCACTATCCCGGAGCGTCAGTAAACACGCGGCCCTTTGATTCATTGTCCTCCTGGTGGCAGCGAGAGGGAGGGTGCGTGTGTGCAGAGGAGGGTGTCAGGAGAGAATATAATCCCTTTGTGTCCCCCGTCTCCGTAGCTACGGCAGTGATGAAAAACAAAAATTGAATAAACAAAACATATTTCTTTCTCTCCGGGGTGGCAATCCGTCACCGTCTGCCTAATTTACCACCTGTTTGTGCCCCGAGGAATGCTCGGTGCCGGCAGAGCGCAAAACTGTGTTTAAACAGAGGGCCCCTTCCCGTGACCCCCGGGGGCCTGCGGCACCACTCACACATGGGGGTTGTGGCCCCCAAAGAACAGAGAGGGGACCCACAAAAGCGAGGCGACAGGCCTGAGAAATGAATTAGGCCGAGGCGGAGGGAATGCATGCTAAGCAATGATGTCTGCCATACCGCCGGAGCGCGGTTCAGGCAGGATCATCTGCTTCCAGACTTTTTAGAGGAACTTCAGAGGAAAAGCAACAGGAACCGCCCGCTTTGCTTGAATCAGCCTGACTGATTTATAGATGCAGAGCCTGTCTCAGCTCCGATGATTAAGATTTAAATCAGTGGAAATATGAATAATGGCTGCGTTTGGCTTCCTAGCAAAATTTAACAAATGGCCTGAATTACTGTCTACTCAACTGTAAGGGGGAATAAAATATATTTGGCTCCGTTTCCAGTTGGATGCTGTTTAAAGTCTATAAAGATGAAGTTTCAGTGATGATGATTTTGAATGAGAGACAAGTTAGTCATGTCTGAAAGGAATCAACATGAGGGGAGCTGGAAGGGTTCGCGCAGAGCAAACAGAGATGAACATTTTTAACAAAGAAAAATGTGTTCACAGACTCTCACTGTGTTTTGAGGTGATACAGCACTCGCAGAAACCTGGCTGAGAGGAGACTGTCCTGTGTAATGTTGGATCTGCCTAAGAGAGTTTTTTGCATGTCTGTGGTTTACAGATGTGGATCCACTGTTAACAGATAAACTATTACACTGTGATGATTAATGGTGCAGAAAATCCAAAGAGCGCAGTGGATCATTGGCCATGTGAGTGAAGAGTAGAGCTACACAGTGGGATAGTGCTATAAAAAACCATATTATTCTGCAGCCTCTTTTATATTCTTATATCCTCCTGCGTTGGAATTACAGGTATGAATCTCCTCTTTGTTGTGGTTTTTGTTTGAAGCCTAATGGACCAGTATCAATCTTCAAAACATCAAATCTCACTCTTGTTCCAAGACGGTTTGCGAGACACAGCTGTCTTTGCTTTATTCTGGTGGCACCACTGTTTTAATACATCATTTCAGACCCTGTAATATGATGTTTATTTACCTGGCACCACATTGTTAGATATATTTCAGCTGCGCCGCTCGTTCTGTGGATTCATTGACAACATAATGTGATTGCTGTGTGTGTTTTGGCTTTTCTTATCAGTTTGGGATTTGCTCTAAAACGTTTCAAAGTTTTGCCAAACGCCTCGGGCTGACTGAGCTGGACCAAGTATCCACCATACTTGTGTGGTCTGTTCCTCCTCTGCAGGCTCTACAGAGGTGAAGTCGACCATACGTTTATCGAAGCTCAGAGATCCACACTGACTATTCAAGACCTTTCGCCACTGACATCAGCAAAAATGTGCGCACGCATGTTTGCAACAGAAGTGGCGTTCTGCCCCAGCCATTCAGATGAGTTAGCAAGCTTTAAACATTGAATTAGAACAGTTACCGCATTAAAATGTCTGGTTGTTGCGTGTTCGGTTGTCAGAATAGATATCCCAACAGTGAACTCAAGTTCTACAGGATTCTGACAGGATCACCGCCGTGTCAGAGCAACCGGTGTTTCGGTTTAATGAGTGACCGTGTTAACCTGTGACTCAGCTGAATGCTTCGTGGTTGCTCGTAGTGACGGCAGTTGTTGCAAACACAAACAGAACATGTAGGTGTCCTGGTTCAGTTTTACTCTAATCAATTTTGAATACTTGTATCACCACAGGATCTTGATCTTTTCAGAGCAACCGTGTTTCGCTTTAACGAGAGACCGTGTTAACTGGTGACTCAGCAGAATCCTTTGTGATTGCTCATAGCGACAACAGCTGTTGAAAATGCGAACAGATCACATAGGTGTCCTCCTAAAAACCTTTAATTTTACTTTAATCGATTTTAAATTCTCGTGTTAAATGGCAGAATTCATGTTGCGTAACAGCTGTGCTGGCAAGTCTACAACACAGAATAATACGACCCTGCCATGTGTGTACAGTTCTCTGTTAACATGTTGTTTTCTGGTTTATTAAATATAACCAGCCTCAGACATACAGTAGTGGTCTTGTGTCCTTGTCTTTGTCTTTCTCTGTCTGATTTAAAGACATAAAACTCAGACATCGAATTCAACATCTGTACATGACCACAGATAATGTAGCTGTAAGCATGTGGTGACTTGTATGCTCGCAATTTCTCGCAGGTGTAGCAGCCAAATTGCCAGAAGAAAGTGTTGGTTTCTAAAGTGATGTCGTCTATGAGCTGACTTTGTCATCGGGACGAGGAGTGGATGGTGGTTAACGTCACCTAGGCAAGTCGCCTGTCAAGCTGCAGACCACTGTTTGAGACCAACACATAACAAAACCAACTGTTTTTTAGCGTCATCACTGCGTTTCCAGCACATTCCACCAAACGTGGATTTATTTAGCGACCTGTTGTTGTGCTTCCACTACCACTGTGCTCCTCCTGAGGGATCCCAAGGTGTTCCCAGGCCAGATGAGATATATAATCCCTCCAGCGTGTTCTGGGTCTGCCCCAGGGCCTCTTACCAGTGGGACATGCCCAGAACTCCTTTAACAGGAGGCATGTTAACCACTGTGTTGTTAAAACGTAAAGACATGTAAAGTTTAAACTCATTTACTACAGAACAAATGTAAAGTATCCTGGTTTGCAGAAACATACAATGCCAACACTTATTCTGGTGATTGGGTTGGGTGTACACACTAACGTAAGGTTTCTCCACCTTATACGTGTAGCCTGTATACCGTGCCACTGAACATTGGGCCACTTGCTGAAGTCTTCTCCACACTCACCGAAAACACGTGGATCAAGAAGGTGGTCTTCATTTTTCAGTTATTTTGTTTGGGTGGCCTTTGCGTTCATTGGTGGTTAGTGCCCTTGTCAAGCTATTGCACACCACCATACTTCTGCTGCCATACTGCGTGCGCATGCTTATGTACGTCGTCAATGTTTAAAAACTGTCAAACCGCTGACGGCTGCTAAACCACTGGCCAGCTTTTTAGTCCGGCACCCTGTTGCCATTTTCAAAATCCAGGAAGCAACAACCTTCCAGCAAACAGCCTTCACACTGACAATGGCAACTTTCGGATTGTTCAAAATGGCGTGCTTGCATTGCTCTTTGGTGAATTGTTGTAAAGATCTATAACGAATAAAACAACTTGTACAACTTGCCCAGGAGTGCATGAAGTTGATCTGTTTTCTGTAACAGCTAGTCGGAATTGATTTGCCACATCTTTTAACTCTGGCAGCGGAATGCGCCAGCGACACTGACTTCACCAATGTACCGATCCGTTCCACTTTACATGGACCTCTGTGATATCGACATAATAATGTTCTCTAAAAGCCGAAAACAGCCAGCAAATCATCCGTGGAGAGCGAAAGCAAAGTCAGACTTCACCTCTAGGGCCTCCAACTTTGAAATTATGTTTGTCTTTTTTATCACAGCGTGCAAATATTCCACCAAAAAAAGTTCGGCCCGATGCTATTTTGCAAGAAAAATCACAGAAAAAATCCTGGGCTTTGTGCTGGCCAGTACTAGTATGATTGGTTTAAAGAAATACAAACAACCCAGAACGTTTTTCCCCCTATAGCAGAATGATAATGGGTTCTTCCAGACCTTTCTCTAGACCTGATACGACGCTGAGCAGATAGATCCGACTAAGCGAGACTAACACAGTGCAGGTGTTTTGACTGGCCTCACAGTGAAGTCGTGTTGTCACATACCTGTACAAACATTAAATAGTGATCTGATCGAGGGTTAAAGCCACCTGACAATAATTTCTGGGCATTTCCATCAAGATTCTCAGTTAAATCTCTGCTGCTAACTGGTGCAGTTATTTGAAAACAGAGAAAGAGAATTAGATGTCAGTGAAAACACCTGTACTGTGTGATCAGATCAGCTATATCAATACACAAAATGAGCCATTTCAAGTGACAGAATGTTGGCAGACAGTCGCACGTCTTGAAAGGCTTAGTTTCCTCCGTCCAGACTTCAAGATTATCCACGTCTTTGAAACCTCAGTTCTGTCAATTTGTCAGCTGTCAGTTCGGTGTGTATAGAAGCTCACAACAGAGAGAGGATATCATGTTTTCAGATGGATCTGTGTTAGCAGACATCGCCTCAGGCTGTGTAAGTAAGCCATCACAGAAATATGCAGAATAGCACCAGGGTGTGGATTGGCTTCGCTCGGGCTCTGATTAATTGAGACATCTGACCTCTTGACTGCTGGCTGACGTCTGGCAGCACACATTCCTGCATGTTGGACTCACTCACCGTAGTCTTTTTTACAGTACTTCTTCATGGTGATCTTCATCTTTCCCTTGGAGGCTTTACAGTGAGACTCGCAATCTGGGGAAAAAGATGAGAGAAAGATGGAGTCAAGGTTAGATAGCAAATTTCATCCTGCAGTATCATCAGACCAGGCTCCTGCTGGATGCATTTAGTCCCTTGCGTCACACTATTTGTGCCCCCAGGGTCTCCAAGACGCCTTCAAAGTGCCACTGTGAAACTGGTTATAGCTTACACAGATCCTCCTGTGTCTGTCAGCACGCTCTTTACTATACTCCTCCCAACTTTTCCACTCCAGCCTGCTCCCTCGTCAGTGTCCTGGCATGCATTGTGTGAGCTCTGAGGGCTACAGAGGTCTCCGCCGCACAAAAGAAGGTCACAGGGGGAAATTAGCTTGTGACCTACCAAAAATTAGCAGGGACCCTTTGCAGCATCTGAGCCACATGAGCCGAGAAAGTGAACAGTAAACGTTCTGTGGCCTCAGGAGAAAGAAGCTCAGACTTATGATTAATGTCTCAGCGGTATCCCTTTTCCACCGGTGTACCTGTACCTGCCAAAGGGCTTTATCGATGGCCGCCGCTGTCGCTCTGTCACCGCGCCAGGTACCTTTTGTAATGAAGGAGCTGGTGGTGGGACCAGAGGCCAAACTGAAAATTGAAATCATTTGTTCCCTCCACTTTCCACTGACTGACACAAATTGGAACCAGATCATCTCTGAGTGTTGCCCCCCTCCCACTCCACCTCTCCCAGAGCAATAAGCCTTGTGCTCTTTTCTGGGGGGGTGGGAAAGCTGGGCTGGGCAGTCTGAAGAGAAAGGAGGGGGCAGTTGAGAGAGAGAGGGGACCTTTCAGCTTGCCTGAATATGGACAAACTTCATTATTTCTTCCAGCCCTCTGTCCAGTCTTCCCCTTTCTTCGCCATTATACTCTGTGTGAATGAGGTTGCCTGGGTAATGATTGAGGAAGAAAAAAACGCCCCTCTCCTCCCTCTCAAAAAAAAAAAAAAAAAAAAAGAGCGGTTTGGGACGTGGGATGAGGATCGAATTCATGTATGTAGAGAAAGCATTTCTGGTGGAATGCCTGGCTGCATTCTCGGGTGGCGGGAGAAATAAGAAAAGAGGAAATCCCAAAGTAAATGAATTTGACGAGTCCATATCGAGCATGCCTGATTTCCATGTAAATGAAGTGCTGAGGGCGGGGGGCCTCTTTATCTCCCGCTGGCCCCTGGGGGCCTTTATCATACCTCCCTTTGATAGCTGACGTTGCCCATTAGCCCCTTAGCACAGTCGCTGCACTGGGCCATTACACCCACAGCTCTCATTAAGGGCCAATCTCCTGCTGCGAGGACAAACGCCCCCTTTGTGTGTCTCTGCAGCAGTGCCACGTTCATTCTGCGGGGTCCCTGGGGACCACACTGCTCCTAATTTGGAGGGTGGTGTCTGTGTGGAGTTCCTGACAGGAGTCCAAACTCCACACAGCCCCGCCAGTCACTATAGTAGGAAGTGGGACTCACAACAAAGCTGAATGAAGTCAGTGGCGCCACTCTCATCAGACACTGATTGATGATCAGAAGTGACTCAGCCCATTCAGCCAAACCTGCATCAGGGTAACAACTAATTATCATACTGCAATTTAATAAATACCAGAGGTCTTTGAACTCAAGTCCCAAATCAAGACCTTAGACTGTGAAAATAATGGACCGAGCTACTGTGACGTCATCCACTTGTTTGTGGACTCAGGTTGGAATGTCAGCAGTCGCCATCTTGGTTTTTTGGACCATATTTGGGCAAGAGGCTGCAGCTGTGGAGGAGCGAGGGGTGGATCTGAATGAGAGGCCGAGGACACTATCAGCAAACAACCTGTCACCCAAAGCGGCGCGCCCTAATTATGTGTAACTCTAAGCGTTAATAAAATATAAATGGGTGAGTCATATAAAAATTCAACCCCAGGACAGTTGTCATGAAGAGTGCAATTAGCTTCAGAGACCAAACTGTTTTTGTACCAGGCTGTGAGCATTTTTTTTCTGCTGTAAAGTTGGGCAGTTTAGCATGGGGGTCTATGGGGATTGACTCACTCTTGGCGACAGCCTCAAGTGGCCATTAGAGGAACTGCAATTTTTGGCACTTTGGTGTTGGCTTCATTTTTCAGCCCCAGAAGTTGCTGCTTGGTCAAGACTAACACGTCCCAAATCAAGTCCCTAGTTAAGTTCCAAGTCCTTCACTTTGATTGTCGAGTTTCGAACAAGTAAAAGTGCACTCTTCAATAAAAATAATGCAAACATTGACTATACAAAATCATGAATGCTTTTTACTTATTTGTTAATACAAGTGGGTACTTAGCTGTTAAGCTAATCGTAGCTCAGCATTAGCTCGCTAACAGTTTTAGGGTGCTTTCACACCTGCCCTGGAGTTCCTTTGCCCCCTCAGTGTGGTTCATTTGGGCAGGTATGAACACAGCAATCACACTCAGGTGTGCACCAAAACAACCGGACAGAGACCTTCTTGAAGAGGTGGTCTCAGTCCGGTTGCAAACAAACTCTGGTGACAAATTAGTCCCTGATTCGGACCAAAGCAAGACGACTCTAGGTCTGAAAACACCATTAGTATTTCCCTTGACTTAGAGTTCTTTGTGCAACTTCGTATGTTAAATAAAGTTGTTGCGTCTTTGTCTGCAATTTTCGACCCGCATGTTTTTCATATTTCAATTCATTTCTTTTGTTGACCACCAAGTACTTTTTGTATGTAAATGAAATTCACATTGATATAATATTTTCCTTGCGCTCAGCAATGTCATGTTATTTCTTCGTGGTTCTGTCCTGCAAATTGATTGCATGATTGATTAAGTGCTGACTTGCTGGGAATGAACAGTGTTAACGTTAGATGATTCAGAATATGAAGGAAAATAAAGTGATCCATGGCACACTGTGGGCTTGGGGGGAAGGTAGAAAGTATTTTCAAGTCAAAAGGTTCAAGTCCAAGTGAAGTTACAAGTCATTGATGTTGAAGTCCAAGTCGAGATGCTAGTCCTTTTTTATTTTCTTTCAAATCGAGTCTAAACTCATCAAATTTTTGACTCCAGTCCAAGACATCCTACTCGACTTGCTTGTCTGTTACTTGTATGAGTATTAATCAGCCATTAAAGGACAAACTCAGAAATGAAAGCAGGTAAATACTTTTGTCGCTCATCGTCTCATGTCAGCAGTCCAACATGGAGACCCTCTGTCAGAGCACATGGGTCGGGCAGGGCTTCACTGTCGGCGCAGCCAGCCTTGATTGAAATACAAACTGGTGCAAATGAAGCATGTAATCAGATTAGGGCTGAGACCCAGGGGAGGCTGCTAGGCAGGCTGGGAATACAGGCAATGAGGCCGCAGGGAGCGCTGGCAAAATATCTGGAGTTTACATCAGCGGTGCTCAGACCTCACTGACGTGTGTTCAGTGGAGGAGTGAGGCTGTGAATGAATGGAAAAACATGCATGTGCTAGAATACACGTTTAATTACGTGCATGAAGGAACAGTTACTTCAGTTTAGGCCCCGTCGACACTGATACTGACACTATACTCATGTATTTGAAAACAAATCTTTCCCTCTATGTTTCGGCCTCTCGTCAACATGCAAACAGAGTTTTAGATTTATAAAATGGAGATTTTACTGATTGCTTTGTATTCTCAACCTGATCTCTTCCCTACTCATTTCGACGCTCTGGGAGTGATACCAGGCTGGTGTCCATGTAGATATGTAAAATAGAGCATTTGGGAAATGATGACAACATCTACTAATTTTGTAGTGTGCTAGCACTGCTTCGTGTCATGACTACTTGACATATAAGTCGTATTGTTGCATCACATCACTCAGGCAAATGGAGCTGTTTGCTGCAGCCAGTGTTAGTTCGTCCACACCTGCCAACCCTCCTGTTTTTCATTACCTAAACCCAGTGTCCTCCCTGGGTCACAGTTTATCTGTTTTTCTCCTGATTTATGATGAATTTTCACAACTATTTTCCTTGTAGTTCTCACAACCTGCCACTGTACAGTGTGTCTTAGCCCTACGACTCTAAAAGGTGCTTCTCCCTCTATACGTTCTTCTTTGACCCTATGGGGCCAGAGTGTGGTGCCCATCGGGCCCACATGAGTCGGGTGTGGCTGCCAGTGGACACCTTGTCTGTCAGATATTTGCGAAGTAGTCCAGGGTTGAGGGGGAGCCGACTTGCCCTCCTCTGCTGCGGAGGGGTACCTAGCTGTCTTCCAGAGACCGTGAGCCTCCCATTCTGCCTCACTTTCACGACTCATTCAGGACCTAAGGGTGTGTGGGCCAAAGAGGAAGGCATACTGAGGGTTTCTAGCGTGGGCCAAGGCTACAACCTGGCCTCTTTCTCTTCTTCTGGTACTCTGCTCGAGCACTAGCGACATAAACCAAAAACTAAACTAAATAAAATGCACTTTAAAAAATGTTGATGCAGCGTACTTATAATGTTTTATTCTTCCAACTGGTCCAGCCACAGGGTCCAGATTTCTCCTTAGTGATTTGTTTAACATCCACACAGTTTAACAATTCAGCGTCATACTGCCGTTTGGCCATGTCGTCGAGCTAGTTTGCTGTCCCTCTCAAGTAGCTGTCCATTAGTCACTCACTCTACAGCGAGAAACAGCACCTCAAAATAAAAACTCTGTGCCATAAATTCACTGTACATAAAAATCAGGCCTGTTTTTCACAATCTGTGAGTCACTTGCGGTCCAATCAGAATCGACCCGCAACCTACTTTTGGACTGGGAACCACTGCTTTAGCGATCACCAGAATGCAGGGAAGAAAGTCTCCGAAACTCAGATTTTTCTTGAGGGGGAACTCCGACACCTTCCACTTTGGTTTCAAAATCAAAATTCTCTGTATTTTGAGGTCTCAAGGTTGGCAAGTATGACCTCAGCGTCCGCAGTTTAGAGTCCACCAGAAACTGAGGTCTTGGATCAGTCCCCGTTTAACTAGCAGACGGTGGGACGATTTCGAGGGTGGGATTGTCCAGAGCATCACTCTTATCTTTGAGAGAGCTTTGTCATCCTTATTAGAAGAGGAAGCAACAGTAGCCTGAACACTTTACTACCTTTGTGATGAGGGGAGACTGCAGAAAAAAAGTTCACATCGGCAAGCGTCTGGAGTCGCTTTTGTGTTCTAGTGTGGATGGCGATATTTTGTAAAATGAAGGTTGCGAGAACAGACTCTTCCTTTTTAACCAGGGGGAAGTTATCTTTTTCAAAAAATATCTGCATACGTGTAAACAGGGCCTTCAAAAATACAAGAGCATTACCACTAAATAGTGCAAGTCAGCTTGAAAACAGAACTTATGATTTTAATACATGAGAGTTTCTGTGTTGTTTTATTATAAATAAATCATCAGAATATGTTCTGTGTTACTGACCTGACGGCTCCTCGTAACTGGTGTAAGTTGCTGTCGGAGATGCAACTGGGATCTCTGTGACAAAGAGAGGAATAAAAAACAGATTTGTGATCATATTGCAATGCAAACAGAATAAAACTTATGTGATGGAGAAAATATATGTAGCTCAATTTCCTGGTTATTCTCCTAAGAGCAGAACTGTACCCCTGTGAAAACCCTCAGATGTGTTTGAATGGGTTTAATGGGATGTCTTGTTCATAACAGCTGATTTTAACACACAGATGTGCTGAAAAATTTCTGTGCGTTTCCCATTAATGTTCCGCTCCCTCCTGATTGTGGTGTGTTGTAGGCACAGAGAGCCAAGGCCGTCGGTCTTGTTAAAGTCGGAGCTGGCAGGAAGTTAGATATCACAAAAATTTAATATCATGCTGTAAAAACCAAAAGGCATTATCTCAAAAAATATACGAGAAACCAAATATATTCCTCAAGAACCCCATTTCCTCCAACTTTTACACCACATTTGTTTCCTTCCCATCAAAATTAAAGAATTCCTGTTCCAGCAGGTTCACAGGTTTAAATTATCGCTGTGGATTCAGGCCAAACAAGTCCACAGAGACATGTCCAATTTCCACACACGACTTTATCAGAAATGTCAACCCCAGTAACACAGAGGACAATTATTGGTGTGTTCATGTCCTCGCAGACATCTCTCTTATCTTATCTGTTCATGCCAGCCAGCTACTTGATGCTCCTAGCTACAGCAGCTACCAGCGACCCATCTCTGTTTCTGTGAGGCGTTGGCGTTTATTGCCGAGGGCCTGGAATCTGCAGGCAGCAGATACAGCCAATAAACATATCAGCCATCATTCCCTTGGACTCGTTCTGGCGATTTATTGTGAGACGAACAGTTAACGGCGTTGAAGGCACACAGGGCCATGTTAGGCAAGCTCTAATGGTCTGTTTATCCAGGCTCTGGTTTAAACAGCCAATCTATCCAAAATATCTTAGAAATAACAGAAGACAGTGTGGGCCATGAACTCATGTGTACCCAGCATGTCCTGTCCTTTTCAGGTCCTGTGCTGAGGGTCTAGGAGGGTTTGCTATCGCTGGTAGAGTCTAGATGTCAGAGCTTGGACTGTACATGGATGTATAAGAAGAACTGGATGCAGCGCTGAAGGTGGGGCCTGTTCATTCATATGGAAGTTGCTAAATAGTGAAGCTAAAAAGATTGTTTTCTGGGAACAGAACTACCCAGATCTTCTGCATCACAGGGTAGAGTCAGCGCACTTGCGTTTCCTTGAACCCTGCCTCTCAACCGCTCAGCGTCAGGCGCCTTCACATGAATGTCAGTGGGAAAATAACTCTTTACAACTTTAAGGACATAATGATTTAAATATGGGCTATTTAAGTGTTCATACTGGGAAATGGACGTGTCTCAAAAAGAATTAAATGCTTTTTTACAGATGTCGCTTTCACAATGTAAGTGTATGGGAAGAAGTCTTTTCAGGCCCAGTGGCATCACATGACGGACCTGGAGGTTTTAACAGTATAGTCACTATGTCAAATTGGCTTAAATTCTTTGTACATGTATGGGAATGTGGGAAATAAAATTGCAGTTAATTATTTCTAATGGAGCCTCTGCAATTTAGGGTTAGGGTTAGTTCAACTTTGGCGAACTTCTACCCATGAACCTTCACAGTTGACCAATAGCAAACCATCCTAACAAAGCTGACCTCTGCAGCTCGGTATACACTTTGTGATTTTTGGCTGTCCCAGACAAAAGGTGACCAACGTAAAAGAAACGTGGCGATATCTGGTCGTGGCTCTAAAACTGTGGTCCTACGTCGCACAGTAAGAGATGTTCAAGCATCGTCACAACCTTGCAATCAAAGACAGCCCGGGATAAAATTCTGACAGTGTCAGAAATTTGGGATGACCATCTCACTGTGTGACTGCTGTTACCACCTACGTCTACTAACAAACCAATAGAAATGCAGCATGAAATGACACTCTGGTCAGCGTTAAACCCAAACAGACAGATAGCAGCTCGCCATGGAGGCAAAATGCGCTTGCCTGTATGATGTGTCCTCCAGCTCTGACCATGATCGCGTAAAGAGGGTCTGAAAGCACCCTTACAGAGACATTGCTGTGTTTCCTGCCAGGATTGAGTCATAAAAACCTCATATTTTAAGCCCAAACACCATCTTTTCTTAACCATACATATGTTTTTTTGTGCCTAAACCTGACCACACGTTAACCACAGTGTTTTTGAAACATAAAGAAACATTAAGTTTCAACATTTCTGCGGTTTGTAGGAATGTGCAACGCCAACATGTACTCTGGTGTTTGTGTTGCAATAAACTGTAAAGAGGTTGTTGACAGTGCAGTTCACATTGACTGTGAACATCCTCTGGATCCAGTGTGTGTGAAGTCGGTAGAGGTCGTCCTTACTGATGCAGGGGGCGATGGGGGAGCGGCTCTGCTGGTAGCCTTTGGCACAGCGGTTACAGGTGATTCCTGTCACTCCGTCCTTGCAGGGGCATTGGCCTGTTGTCTGGTTACACGTCTTCCCTGCTGCTCCGACCGGATGGCAGTCACATGCTGCGGAGAGAGAGGAGAAAATAAAAAAGAACATGAAGCTACAGATTGAACCCAAGTAAACAACTTGTGATTTGAGAAATGAAAACACGAGTGGTTTACAAAACCAGCGCTGTTACAAAACAAATATCAGCTTTCAAATGGCTGCAGTGTGTCTCTGCCCTGCCCTCTGCTGACTCTACATATTCCATACAATAAAAGTCATCTGACATGAAAACCTAGTGAGAAATCATTGGCATTAGAGCGGGCTGTGTTTTCCTTCCAGACCATCACAGATGGGGAACTGGGCCCTGCACCAGCATAAAACCTCAATCAAATTAAACCGCTTCCCTCCGCCCATAATGACCATGGGATTCTTCATTAGGTCTGCTCTGGAAGGCACGCACAAGAGTAAATAACTTGATTAATTATAGTATTTCACCCTCACCGCACAGTGTCGGTCTACTGTGTGTAACGCAGAACGCATGTGGGTCTGTGTTGTGTGTGTGTGCCGAGGGGTGCGTGTGTGTGAGCTGCTTGAGAGCAGGCTTTGTGTGTCTGCAGCGTTGTGATCGGACAGACTGTGTGCTCTTCAGATTGAGTTTCCAATGTAAAGCTTTTTGGCAAAGAGTTCCTTACAGGCAAATACTGCCTGAATAATGTTTCCCATTAATGGACGAGTGGAGCGCACTTCAAAGTCTGTTTAAGCTGTTAGTTGGGAGGATCGCACGTTAAATGTGAGAAATTCACTCTGTGTATGCGTGTGTGTGTGTGTGTGTGTGTGCGCGCGCGCTGGCAAACATTTACCATAAAGCCAGTGTTTGAAGTGGAAGCCCAGCCTCCCTATTAGCCCTGCATGTGTTATATGTACCAGCAGAGTCATTTGAAATGTGCTTGAAGTGGTCCAGTGGAGGTTGGAGTTGCTTTTAGTCAGAATTTATGGAGCTTCATTCACATAACGAGATGCTTATTAAATCTTTCTCTTTTTAAAAAAAGGTTTAACTTCTTTGTTTTTCTTCCTCTTGATTTGAATTGTAAAAACGTCTTCCAAGTGTATTTGTTAAAAAAAAAAAAATCAAATAGTTTTAGAGATCAAGTTCATTTCCTCTGATCGTTCAACACGGGTGTGGTCTTTACATAAAAACGAGGGAGGGACGTTTGATGGAAACTACAAGTGCAATAAAATAATCATCACTTGAGTTTACAATGAAAATGAACAGTGACATCATCGAGGTTTCAGTCTGACTGTTTCTATCTGTGAGGTTTTCTTTGAGCTGCTACTGTACAGAGTTTATTCCCCAAAAATCAGGCATGTTTACCTTCTGATGCTTTCACAAATAATTAAGGAACAATTCAATTTAATATAATCCACCATAAGTTGCAGTCTGTTCCAACCTGTTCATATTGCGCTTGGCGTGTGATAGCGATGCACAGAGCAGCCTTCAGCATCTGTATGTGACGCACAGCTGGAACAAATTGTAATGTCATCAATGTTGTGAAACTGTTTCAGTCAGGTTTAGCCAACAAAACTAATTGGTTAGGTTTAGAAAAAAAAGATCATGTTTTGGCTTAAAATAGTAGGTTTGTGAAATAACGTGACATTTGAGTGTGAGTGACGTAAATTATGTGACACTGCGTTAAACAACAGTGACTCTTAGTTTCAAACAGGATACGTACAGTCTCGTGGATTTGACCTATCCACCTTCCCTCCATCCTGCCATATGCAGACTTTCTTGCCCTGTATTCCATGTTTGTTTGTGACATCGACGCCAAAGGCACCCTTTAGTGTGTTTTTGAGACACCCTGGGCTTTCAGCTAACCTCAGTGTAAACTCACCCGCAGCAATACTTGATGTTAAGAGCAGCTTTTGAAGTATAAATAGCGAGAAAATCTGCATTGGATAGGAGTGGGAGTGGGATGGGTCGACCCATCAAACTGGATTGTTTGGATGCATGTTACTCAGTGCACGAGTTGACATTGTAAATCAGTGTCAATATGACAGCTTGGACCTTTTCATCTGACGATATTCACTTAAGTGATGACTGGATCATCAAGCGCTTATTAAATATCAATCGTATTACACAAACTGCGAATCGTCTATTTCCTCACTTGGAGGAAAAAAGTGGCGAAGCGTCACTCCAGCATCACGGCACCCCTGGTGTTGATTAGTGAGCTTTAGACATCTTAGTCAGTGGATTTCGTTACTAGCACAGATACAGGATAGCTGTTTACCCCATGGACATATAAAGCCTGGTTCAGACAAAAGATTTGTGACGAGACAAGCTGAAACAGGCAGCTACTTGCAACGTGCCGTTCTGCAACGTTCTAAAAACCTGCTGGTTCACCCCAATGCACCTAGATGAGACGGCGTATCATCTCTAGCCAACAACTCTCTGTACTTCTGATCTGTAACGTGGACAGGAAGTGACCGCCATGAGACAGCGTATCATCTCTAGTCAACAACTCTGTGTACTTCTGATCTGTAACATTGACAGGAAGTGACCGCCATGAGACGGTGTATCATCTCTAGTCAACAACTCTCTGTACTTCCGTTCTGATTTGCAGCTTTTCAGACTTATTTTGTGGCTGAATATAATTTGTAGCTTGTTAAAATCTGAATGAGGATAGTGATACTGGCTACCTGAATATAATTTGTAGCTTGTTAAAATCTGAATGAGGATAGTGATACTGGCTACAGTGATGAAACGAAACCAGCATCAGATGGACTGTATTCATAATCAGTACGCCACAATAATATAAATAACCAGCACCAATTAATCAGTCAATGAGAGTGTGTGTGTTGAGGGGGCATAAGCACACACAGCGAGCAGCAGCAGCAGCGGGCACAGTGGGGACAGAGCACCTGCTGTCATTTTGACTTGACCAGCGGACTTCACTACAAGCCGATTGGCTGTTGAAACAGGTGACGTGCTTTATGTTCTAAAACTGTTTTGTCTCATTGCAAATCTTGGTCTGAACTGGGCTTAAAGAGAAGTGGATACAGCGTTGGAGGCGGGGTCTCGTCATTCCAAAGTTGCTCAGTGACACATGAAGCCAAAAAGCACTGTGCGGCCCATAGAGCAGGTGCACTAGACTCTTCTGCTGGCTGAGCCGGCTACTTCCGGTGTAGCCCACTCTAACTTGAACAGGGATAAAATGATTTAATCATGTGGCTCTTCCAGACTTAGCAAATGTTGAAGGACCGAATAGATTAAATCCTGATTTTGCAGGGGATGTGGCGCTCAAAAAAATGTATCCACTGATTTACACACGTCTCTTTTACCATCTAAGTTTATGAGAAAAAGTCTTTGTGGGCTGCAGGGCATCATGGGACGGTGTAATTACACTGTTTGGCCACTATGAACATTGGCTTCAGAGCCAAGCGCACTTCCTGGGGGCCTGGTTTCCTCCTGTTTCCGTTCTTTGTGCTGAACCAAACTAGAGGAATAGAATAGAAATAAGAAAGTGAATAAGCCAATATTCAAAAATGTCAAACTGCTCCCTGAAGAGACACTTTAAAACACAGAGTTTGAGTTACTCTACAATAAATGTGATAAACTGAATAAAGTTTATGAGGCGGTAAAATATCAGAACACCACTCTGTCAGGTTTTTATAATGAAAGGTCGTCTGACTGTATTTCTACCACTTTAACCTCGGCAGTCCCCTGATGTAAAACCACAGCCTCGCCGCCGTCGCAGGAGGTGCTGCAAACTGGACAGATTAATTAATTTCAACCTGTGGTGGGGGGGGCAGTGAAGCTGAATGGCTGCTGAGGGGTGCAGAGCAGTGAACCATGTACCAGCTTCATCTCTGTGGACTCGCTGAGCCCAGTTAAAGGCTTAGACTGCCAAACGTACGAGGGGACGGGGGAGAAAAAACAAACTGTTCGGGGCGGGGGGCGTGCACTGTGGTTCTCCAAGAGCCGTGTTTACACTGCGCTTGATGAGGGGTGAAGTTGTTAATCTGGGAAATAAAGCATGAGGCATTCCACGCTGCCGCTAGAGATGGAGGCGCACAAGAGACATTTTTTTTGCTAAACCTCCAACGATTAAGTAAATCGTTGAGAGGACATTTTGAGATGTGGAGTGTTGGTGAGGAGGGGTGGGGTGGGGGGTAAAGGAATGGGAAATGAAAGCAGACTTCCTCCTGGCTGTGCTGGCGCAGCGCTGTATTTCCTGTCCAACAACAGCAGAGTGGGATGGTTGGCTGATTTGAACAATAAATATAGTGCTTTCTAAGTGATGTCACATCGCCTCGTATTTGTCACCTGAGCAGAAAAGCAGCAATCAGGCTGTTTAGGTTTGATCCCAGAGCAGCGAGCTGCGTATATGAAGAGTGAGGGGGGCTTTAAGTCTTCAGGTTACTGATCCAGCTGTTTGGAAAGACTTTGCAAAGATCTATGGATGCTGCTACATCGATTCATTAGGCAAAGTGAGAACCTCTGTTAACCTGCTCCCAGCTCCGTCCCCCTGAACCAACTCCTCCCCAAATATAGCTTGTGAAAATGTTTAGACTGGCGGAGTGAAACAATGCTGCAAAGAGCCATTTGTCATTTTTTAGCTTAGTGCAGACGATCTTTCAAGCTTGTGTTCAGCCCAGCACAGCCACATGCAGTAAATCGATCCCAGCGCTCCGTTTGAGAACGATACAAACTGTGAAATTGCTTCTGAAGGCCCCGTTACTCTTTGGAGCTGAAACTGTGACTTCAAGTTTTGGCATCAAAAATAAAATTTGGCATTTAAAAAGGAAACATTAGCACTGAAAAGGTGTCCAATGAAAAATAAAACACAGAAATTAAAAACGTATTTTGATGTTTTTCATTGACAGTCTTCTGATTGTTTCTTCATGTCAGACTTCAGAGTGGACTGTGGGTTCACAACAGTACTGGTTCCTCTTTAGTATGCAGATTATATGTAAATCACACCCGCACACCCCTCCTCTCCACTACAACACAGTGAAAGGAATTGAAACTTAAAATAAGAAAAGAGTGACAAAAAACCTGACACTGACAAAATCTGAAGATTGTCATTAACCTCCTACGACCCTGCGTCATATGAGGACGTTACATTTTTGGATTGCTGCACTCCACATGCAGGTTAATTGGTGACTCAGGGTGAGCCCCGCTTCTTGCCCCCTGTCATAGGACATTTCTAGCTTGGATTATGGAGCAAGGAAAATTCCTACATGTTCAGACAGTGAAATGAACAGTTTTAGACTGAAACAGTGACTCCTAACCCATAAAGTTAGAAAAGATTGAGCAAAGGTCACATTGAAATTTTATTTTTGCACAACAATGTTCAGGTGTTGAAATAATTAGTTTTATACTTTATTAAACACGTGTGACTGTTAAAAATAAACCCACTGTTCCCTTATGAGGAAATAT
This sequence comes from Epinephelus moara, assembly GCF_006386435.1. Lineage (NCBI taxonomy): Eukaryota > Metazoa > Chordata > Actinopteri > Perciformes > Serranidae > Epinephelus > Epinephelus moara. The sequence goes on along the minus strand of NC_065523.1, from coordinate 36,029,939 downwards.
TTATTGCTACTCAAAGATGATGCTTATTTTTTTACACCTATCAGGTCCGTCTCATCCCAAATAGCTGGGAGAAATTAAAAATGCATACCAAACAAAAGCTCAGGTCTCAGGATGTTAAAAATACACAAGGATGCAAAAAATAAAATATTTTTAAAGCCTGTGTTTTATTTTTCAGTGAAGCTTTTTTCAGTGCCAGTGTTTCCTTTATAATGCCAAATTTTATTTCCAAAACCTACCGTCAGTGTTCTTGCTCCATCCTGCTCGTGCCTTTTCTTTCATTTCATGCGAGCTGAGTCAGAGTGAATTAAGAGGGGAGGGCTGCTGTGGCATGCAGTAGGAAATATCATGTTGCTCTTCTTGTGTTTAAATAGCCAGCGGTGTACCAGGGATGGAGGCACCGCAGGATAGGCATCCTGTCACCGACCAATCATAGCTCAGTGGTAGATGTTGCTCAAGACCGCAATGTGTGCATCTGCCCAGAGGCTCTCATTTTTCATTAGTATGTGGTGAGTAACTGTGATGTAAATGTACAGCGGCATCCAATATTGTTTAAAAGCAGCAGGCAGAAGTGCTGCCATAAAATCTGTAACGCTTTAAAAGGTTTGAGAGATTTTTTTATCCCATAAAAAACAGACTTTCCCTCCAATAACAGCACATTAACAGCGAGGGCTGCCAGCGTTTGGAGGCAAACGTTCTGTCATATACTCGGAAAACATGCGAAAATACTGTAAAGATACATTCGTATGGGAACTCCCACAAAACGTGCACATGCATTTACGCTGTGGGGGAAAACAGACCATTTGCTATCAGGCTGAAAAGTTGCTGCTTAAAGTTATTAATGTCAACAACTTTTTTTTTTAAAGCTGATTTTTTTGGGGCTTTCTGATAGGGTTGCAATGGTATGACATTGCAACACATTCTCACTCCGACCTCGTCACATATAGACATTTGGTCATGGACTTTCCACGTCCACATACGACGTGCAAGGTACCCTGGGTGTTTGTTTTTGATGTTCTGGGACGACTTCTTTCAAAATACACTTTTGTTTTCGCAGGGAATGTACAGTTTACATACAGTCTCTTTCAAAATAAAAGCACTACGTCAGTACAACACTGTAAATTGATGTTTTTTTCCTTCAGCAACAAACACACATGGTTGGGTTTAGGAAAAAAGAACAGGGTTTGGCTTTAGAAAGTCGGTGTTTGTTGGACCCATCCATCACCCCTCCTGCCTGCCCCATTCGGACTTTCACCGCCTTAACTTTCGTCCTTGTCCCACCGCATTTCCCTCTGACGCCGCCGAGCACCTTTAAACTATAACGGCAACCAGCAGTGTATCGTGCCAATGTTAAAGGACTTTTCTTGTTGGTTTCTGATGCCACAAGTCACTGCCCAAGCGCTGGAATTGGACGATTCCAGAGTGAGACCAGGCTCGACATTTTCACTGTACAATAAGCGCCTCAGAAAATATTGAGGTTTCATTGTATTACAAAATGATATTATCAGTCAAAACGACCCTTGAAGGAATGAAAACAGAAGGGTTATTTTTGATTAAACATTTTATTAGTATAATACAAACTTGATTTTTTTTTTTTTTTTATGGAAGTTTGAATAAAAAGTTTCACCTTTGAAAATAACTACAATAGGAGAGATTCTCTGTCCAGTTACATTTTTCCTTTTTCAATATCATAAATAAGCAAATGCACATGGTATGAAATGGTCACCTTTCATATCATGGTACACCTTTGCAACCCTTCCATCTGGCCTTCATTTGACAGGACAATAGGGGGGATGACACGCAGCAAAGGGCTGCAGGTCGGAATCAAACCTACGGTAAAGATGCAGCCTTTGTACATGGGATGCCTGCTCTACCAGGTGAGCTACTCAGCGAGCCCGGTCTCACTACGAAGTCATCGAAATCAAGCGTTTGGTCAGTGACTTGCAGCGTCAGAAATCAACATTTCCTTTAACGTCAGTATGATATGCGGCCGGTTGCCGTTATAGTTTAACGGCACCCGGCGGCATCAGGGTGAAACGCGTTCAAGGTGTTCGCGTCCCGTAAAATCCTAAAGTCAAACCCTGTTCTTTTTTCCTAAACCTAACCATGTGTGTTTGTTGTTGAAGGAAAAAAAACGTCAATTTGCGGTGTTGTACCGACGTAGTGCTTTTATTTTGAAAGACACTGTATGTTAACGTTAAATATCCTGTGAAAACAGAAGTGTATTTTGAAAGAAGACAATGCATGTAACAGGCTGAAGTTGACACGGTGTCCCAGAACGTCAACAACCAACACACCCAGGGTACCTTGCACGTGGTATGTGGACGTGGAAAGTCCATGACCAAACGTGGACATGTGACGAGGTCAGAGTGAGAATGTGTTGGCTCGACACCTCCGCACAACTTATTTATTTTTAAATTGGTCCAGCCAGGCTGTTATGTAAACACTCAGGGCATGTTCAAACCGTCAATTTACGTCCACTAAAGTTGTTTGTTTTTTGCCACTGACAGGCTCAGAATAACATAAATGTCTGACAACATTATGAAGAGGATCCCAACAGAGATAGACCTTTTTGTTAAAGAGTAAGATCCTTTTTGTTTAACCAGAAACAACCCCAAAATCACCATTACCAATCCCACCAGACTTCATTTAAATTATCAGCAGTTTTAGCGTTGTAAATTACATTCACAGTCGACAGAAACAAAATAAGACTTACAGAAACCATCCTGGTTCATCTTTCCACAGTTACAATAATCACCAACTCTGGTTTGGTTGACATAAACCCTTAATTCACCCAGTTAAATGTCAAAATATGTTGACTCTATACTGGCTAAAATAACTGTTACTGGAGTCTGGTGGGAATGACACTGGCAATTTTGGGGCTATTTCTGATTAAACAAGAAAAAGCTGTGAGCTTCCAAGGACCTGTAGTTCTTGCAGTTGCAAATTCCAGCATGAAAATGCTTCAGCACATCATCAGAACATAGGCTAATGGCGTTGAGTAATGTTCATGGTGCTTTACTGTCTTGAAAGGTGCATGGAAACATGACATTATTACTTCATAGCGTTCATGGCTATAGGGTACTGATATTATGATATGTTCAATTAATAATATCTGTAGTAAATGTGTCTCTTATGTGAGTTTAAAAACCGCCCTTTCCCAGCATGTACAGGCTCAGAGAACGGACCATATTCCCCCTCACTGTCTACGCCCCTTAAATATGACTAGACACTGACTGTACCTACGTTCAGGGATATTTTCCGCTGAGTGTCTGGCCTGAGTGACTGAGTGACAGCAGTTTGTTTGCTCAGCGCCTCAGAGCATGTCTTTACTCCCCGAGGTGCTGCGAGACAGAAGGAGCTCAGCTTTTGTCTCCCCACACATTAATCCTCGGCCGCTCGGTCTCAAACCTGACGTATGTGCTCACACCTGTGTGTGTGTTGTCTTCTTTGTGCCTGTGCAGTTGCAGTGTGTTCTGAGTATGAATAGAGGAGAGAGACGATTAGCGAGTTGTTTCCACTGCTCCGTTCAGTGGATCTGCTCACACCTCTGTTCTGTTTGTTATGTTTGGCTTGTCAGGGATCCATGGACGACCCCGAATAGTTTGGGAGCTGCACGGGTCAGTTCACTGACACCAGGACAGGTGGGCACTTTTCTCCACAACTTTTTAAAGAATTCCTTTAATACCTGAAGTGTGAAACAGGCAGAGGAAGAAACGTGCACAGATTCTTTACTACATTTTCCAATGTTTTTGTGTCTAAGTGATCAATGAGATCAACAATTTACAAATAGTTTCAGTATTGAGTGAGAGCACTGCAGCCGACAGCCTTGAAAAGGCTGCAGTGTAGCCCACTTGGGGCATGTACGTAGCCTGGAAATCCAGACCCAAATCTAGAAAGATTTAGGGTCTGGCTATGAGTAATGCAAATGGCCCAACTCGAGGGGCGGCACCAAGGATGCATTTGAAAATATCACTGCACACAATTGGATAACACTACGACCAATCAGAACAATACACGGGGTGACGTATCCAGAGCTTAGCTACCAGCGGAGCTAACTGGTAGATTAGACTCTTGCCGTATCCGGTCGGCAAAACAGCAAAAACGTCCTTCTTGCAAAGGAAAGATTCAAGCGGCGTCTTCTGTTCCTCTTTTAGAGAAAAAGCCAAGTCTAACTCGTTCATTGTAGCGGCCAAAGCCGTTTCAAACAACTGGTGTTCATCCGTTGCCATCTTGCAATGTTTACTGACTGATTCCGGACTTCGTCGTCGCAGCGCTGTCGCCATCTGTTTAGCTCGCCTCTGGCCCGCCTATATCAGATACACCGATGTGATTGGTGTAGCTCGGTTCCAAAGGTGTAGGTAATGAGCATCATTACTGATTGCCAGAGTGACTCGCTGAGCAAATTCAAATTGTGCTCTCACGAGAACTCTGGATTTCCAGGGTAGCATGTACACACTGTCACTTTACGTCCAATAAAAGTGCCTTTTTTGCCACTGACAGGCTCAGATGTGTATTGGAATGTTTTTGCCATCCCAGCATCGAGCGCCGCCAGTGAAAGAGACGTCTCCTTCACTGGATTTGTAATTCAAGAACAGAGAACCCAGCTTAATGTGAGTGACAATAGCCTGTGTGTGTTTAATTATCGGTGCAGGTTGGGTGGCAGGACTTTTGTTAACGGATGTGGCTTTGACACGGGTTTTCAAAAATGGACCCATGCAGGACCAGTGTTAATTTCGTTGACAAAAACTATAGCAATGATGATGGTCATCAACAACTTTTTTTCCATGACAAAAACAAGACAAAGTAAAACTAAAATTAGATCTTGATAATAAAAACTAAGACAAAATCTATACTTCATTTACGCTGATGAGACGAGACGTGACGAAAATCTGTGCTTGTTATCTTAAAATGCCGCATGAGCAACAGGCTGGTAAACTCCAGTAAATAGTCTGCACCAGGCTGTTTCAGTAGCCAGCAGAAACAGCCTGACTGGAGCAGCGTCAGCCGTTGTGAGTTGTGAGCTGTAATTCAGCAGTAAGTAATCAGCCGTGTGTGTCTGACTGTGGATGGTGGAGCTGCTGAATGGATTTGTGGAGTTTGTTAGTTGCAGCGGTGGCTGTTAGCAGCTAGCTCTGCTCACAGCCTGCTGCCGCCGGACTTCACAGCTTCACCCCGCAGGACTTTTAAGGTGGAACGGTAACTTGTAATGTTACTCAATGCATGAGTTGATGACGTGAATCCATCAGCACACCTTAAATTTCACTGTGACAACTTTGACCATCACTTTAGGTTTTATATGACACACACTTTTAGTACTGAGTGGATCTTCAAGTGTTTATATATATTTATTTCGGCCGGGTTATGTGAACTGCATATATTCTAATCCTCACTCTGAGAAGAGAAAAAAAAAAGCGTCGTAGATCGTCGTTCCTGTGGGCTCCAGCAACACTAAACCCCTGAGCTTGCCTGAGAAGGACTAAATACACAAAGCTGCTATTTTTAAATATCCCATGGAGAGAGACTCTCACTGCAGCCTGTTGTATTTTGTTCTGAAAATGTGGGCGTGCAGCCTCGTTCTGTGGACGATAAACCAGGTGCAGACTGATAAAGGAGGAAATACAGCGAGTGCTGGACGGAGCAGTGAGTGACAACAACCCCGCCCACATTTAAGAGGACTGTCTGTGGTGGAAACACTAGGGTCTAGGTACCATGTCTGAAGGGTTACTGCTGGCTCCAAAGGTACCATACTGAAAGTGTTTGACTTTTGACACGTTGCCTCCTGTTACCTTTGCAAGCCCTCCGGTGAGAGATGGACTTGGTCATGTCCCTGTAGTATCCCTCCTTGCAGTAATGGCAGTGGCGTCCCGCCGTGTTGTGACGACAGTTGAGACATACGCCGCCGCTCCTCCGTCCTGACAGCTTGTACAGCTCCATGTTGAAACGACAGCGGCGGGCGTGCAGGTTACAGTGGCAGGCTGTGGAGAGACAGAGAGAAAGAAATTCAGCCGTGACATTTTGCAGATCAGCTCGTCGTAATGCCTTTAAGTGAAATAATACGTCCACCACTCAGATTTAAACAGTCCCATGTGGCAGAGCATGAAAACCATGTAACTCCAGTTGTGCAGATTTTCATGTTTTCACTCCAGTTGCGTGGTTACATCGTCCCCTGTCAGTTGAGAAACTCCAAACTCGTGAAACCAAATGCAGTGTCATCAGGCCAAAAAAACACTGATGTTGTTCTAAGCTCCTGAAAAGCTGACATTTTGGAAACATGAGCTTGTTATCTGACAGCGATGAACTCAGCTCAGTGTCTACAGAGCTTCTAATTTGCACCGCAGTCAGTCGAGATCCTGAGAAAATGCATTTACTCAACAGACACGACAAAGTCTCAATCTTCTGGTATGAGTTTGTCATTTTGAGAAACAGGTTATTGGAACAGATGGTGTGGCTCGGCCTGCGCTGGTCTGGCCTCAGAATAATGGAGCCTCTAAAAGAAACGTCCTGAGCTCGCTTGGCCACCTGCTTGTGAATTTAACCTCTGAACCCCTGTGATGTCAGGCAAGAAAACTTTCTTCCGCTCTCCCACACATCTGAGAGGCTGCTGATTTATTGTCATTGCTATTTTCACTCGTTAATATTGACCCCAAAGTTCTTATTTCTCACGCACTGACGCACTGCCATGATTTCAGGCCTCCTTTATGGAACCCCAAAGTGGTCAACATTAGATAAATGAGACATAAATTAAATAACCACATGACTGAATTTTGTAAAATCTATAAATGTAACAGGGTCAGTTATACAGCAGGACGATGTGTAACAAAGTCAAATGTACATTAACATCAGCATTAAGTATTATAATTACTCAAAATTTGTTTATTCGATTTATACTTGTGTGGCAGACCCTACACACGTAGCCTATGCCATTGTGAGCATTTATACTTGTGCGGTGGTTCATTCAAAACACACATTAAACACACATTAAACATGTCTTAATAGAGACAATGTCAAACACAAGTACACAAATCAGCTTCACTATAACTCGCAGCATTCACAGACAAACACTTGTCTTTATCTGGACGCATTTTCCCCACAAATACAACATGCTAACGTTATTAGCACAAGCCTATGGCATTTTACATTGTATAAATTAGCCTAGCGACTAGCAGAGATCTCCTCTGCTCATATGAAGCCAGGATAAATCACACACAAGACTTAAAATGCTATTTTAGTGGAGGCTTTATTGTCTTCACAATTTATTGTTTCTTATCTGTGAAATTAAAGTAACTACAAGCTTCGTTTCCACTGAGGGAAATGGTTTCAGCTTACAGAAACAGACAGGAGGTCTGCAGCGTCGCTGCGACGTGTAGCTACATTTCTGGGGAGGTGCACGTCAGGTTACGGCGTAGGGTCTACGTCGACACAGAGCAAGTTTATTTTATTTTATTTATTTTTGTGTCTCTTATTTGCTTCCATACATTTTGAAATAAAATTTAATTCCAATAAAAATTAAGTTTTAATGTCTTAAATTATGTCACAAATTACGGTTTAATTTATATGTTACATACAATTCATTAATGTGATATTGGACACTGTAGGACTCTGTATTCTCTTCTGTCATCCTCTTGTTAGTGATGTTTTACCTTTTAGGTCACTTTTTTCCTTCATTAGGCTCAGGGCTTAGAGTCAGGCACGTAACATTCACATGAGCCGCCCTCACGGTCCCTCACATTTCGGTAATCTCTCCATCAATGCGCCAGTCTTAATGTTATTACAGAGAGATGCTGGAGATAAGACTGTCACATATGCTCCACGTTCATCAGTGGGCTGAATCACGTACAAACTAACTCACACCTGCCATCAGGGACTGGAGCTGGCAGGTGGTTGGGATTCAGAAACACTCCTTCTGAATGGGGGGTCCAGACGCACACACACACACACACACACACACACACACACACACACACACACACACACACGCAGAGGTGTTTGGCAGCTGTCACAGGCTTATCTCCCACACCACCCTCCCCGGGGCTGATCCAACACACACTGCACTGAGCTTTGAAGAACACACACACACACACACACACACACACACACACACTCCCTCCTCCCTTTCCCTCTCACTCTTTACTGCTTTCTTATCCCAGATGTTATCTCCACTTAAGGGAAGTGTGAGGGGAAAATGCAGCGGGCCTTTTTTCATGAATAGGAAATGGATTGCTCTTAGTTTTGGGTGCTGAAGAAAGCCGATGCTGGTACTGTACTTTCATCTTCCAAAATATTCAGACACAGATGTGTTTATTGTAACACTGCAGCCGTCACTTCAAAGAACACAATTACTTTTTAAAAGACAAAACAGAGACAAAAAATCCAAAGCAGGCTATGCGTCATAATTTATATCTTGTGTTTTAATCCAGCACAAGCAAATCAGTAAAGTCTGTGAGTCTTTGGGGTAAATTGATCCGAGTGTGTCTCTGCTGAGACTCTCACAGATGTAAAAATGTACTTTTCTCACATGTGTGTGTGAGAGCGTCATGAGATTAATAAGCGCTATCTCCACAGCTGTCCCCAGGCCCTTCTAATGAGCGCTGTGCTATCTCATCCACACATCCTCGCTCTGCTCACACACTTGTTGTCCAGCAGGGACAACAGCTTGAGCGCTGATAAGCCGTGTTTAGAGCAACAGGCTCCAAATGCCCCTCGCAACATCTGTCGCACGTTTGCCAGATAACTGAAGTACGTGTGCCATGGGAAGTTGAGGTAACAGGTAAAACTTTTTTGTTCTTCAATAGTTTGGGCTTCATATAAAGAAACAAACCTAATCGCCAGAAAAAATTGGCATTGCACGTTTCTACAAATCATGGATACGAAACATTTGTATGTTATGTGCGGGATACTTTGAAGCTTTAAGTTTTAACAACTCTGTGATGAACATTATGCAGGAAGACATTATATTATGGCTTAAAATACCCTGTTTTAGCGGCACTATCCCAGCTGGAAAAACTGTGACGTCTCTGTAAAAAACAACTGCTTGTAATGCAACACCTGACAGGAAACGCAGCAATGTTTAGTTAAAAAACAACCAATTTTCATGGTGCTATCTCCCCTGGAAAAATGATGATGGGTCACTAAAAAAACACCCACATTTTCGGGGTACAAACTGCTGGAAAAACAGCAGTGAGTCGCTAAAAAACAACCACATCTTGGGGCTAAAAAGCTGAAGGTAAAACAGTCATGGGTCGCCAAAAGATATTCACATTTTTGGGCTTAAAAAACAGGAACAGGTTCCTAAAAAAACATATGTGAGGGCTAAAATACTGCTGGAAAACTAGCAACAAGTCGCTAAAAAACACCCACATTTTCGGGCTAAAAAGCTGATGGAAAACAGTCATGGGTTGCCAAAAAACACCCATGTTTTTGTGCTAAAATGGCACACGAAAAAACATCCAGAGGTCGCTAAGAAATACACACATTTAAGGGCTAAAACCCTGCTTGAAAAAGAGCCACACATTGCTAAAAACACTCTAATTTGCAGGATAAAAAAAACACTGGAAAGCAGCAAGGAGTCACTAAAAAAACAACCACGTCTTGGGGGGCTTAAAACCCTGAACACCAGCCACAGGTTGCTAAAAAACATGAATGTTTGGGGGCTAAAAAGCCGCAAATGTGCCATGGATCACTAAAAAAACACCTACATTTTAGAGATAAAAACCGCTGGAAAAGCGCCAATGGGTTGCCAAAAAACACCCATGTTTTGGGGGCCATAAAAGCCGCTGGAAAACCTGCGATAAGTCATTAAAAAACACGTATGAGGGCTAAAAGTTGCAGTAAACACAGGAACAGGTCCCTGAAAAAACACCCTTATTTTGGGGCCTTAAGAGCTGCTGGAAACGCAGCAACGACTCACTAAACACAACTGAGTTTTGTTGTTGTGATAGTGGCGTAACCAAGCAGAAAACACAGCAACGTCTCGGTGAAAGTGTGCACCCCACATAGGCTGATCCTCCTGCAGCGTTTGGGTTCAGTTCCAACCTGTGGCACTTTGCTGTGTGTCATGCCCAATATCTTTATCTTTGTTTTCCTGCACTAAAAAAACCTATTGCTTTTTATGGCACTATGTCCACTGGAAAAACAGCAACAGGTCACTAAGAAAACCGTCACATACAGAGGCTTCAGCAACAGAAAATCTAAGGAGACATATGTCACAGTAGTTGTTATGAAACAGCAACAAGTGCTTCTGACCAAAATAAATTACAATACATATAATTTAGTCACGAATGTCTCAAATCTTAGTTTTCTAGTAAAATCCCAAATATAACATGTGTTTTATAAAGGACAGTTTGCTGTAAATCAGCTGCTCACTGTGATTGTGCGCTGGACATCAGAGGAACAAGGTGTCTTTTCTGGGTCTGCTTTCATTTGGTTTCAAGGGCCCACTTAGAGCTATGCTATTCCAATCTATTTATGTTCAAGTGCCATCTATCAAGCTTAGTGAAGGAAGCGCTCGTGGTGGGTGTGCATATTGCATGGAAATTACGCATCCCACTGCTCGGCGGAGGCGGTTTTTCGCTCCGTCTGCAGAGGAGAGCGCACTTCAGAAACAATCAAACGTCTGTACATGATGATGTGTAATGAAATTTGGTTATGGATGGTTTGAAGAACTCAGCGCCGCGGCAGCAGCAGATGTTTACCAACGCTGTCAACAGGTGTCAGATGTTTAACCATACAGACTGAAGAATGCTCCGCTCCTTCAGAGACGGAGAAAGATGGAATTCCTGCACAATTGTTGTTTATTCAGGACCAATTACTCTCTGGCTGCGTATAATCCTGAGCAGTCACTCACATGGTGAGCGCATGACGTGTGCCAGATCAAACAGGGTTCATCACCGCCTGTGATCTGAGGAAAAGACAACACTCGGCCCCTTAACAGATTACAGAGCCATATTTTCCTGACAACAGTTGGTTTAGTGGTTCAGAGACACGCACACATGCAGAAACTGTTCCTGTTGAGTTAGACAGCATCTTGTGTTTCTGTAAGGAGGGTACATCTCTCTCTCACACACACATGCTGTTGAAGCTACATTACATACACTTGATTCAAGGTCTCACTGCATATGGAGATTATGCAATGCTTGTATAACACCTGTATTAAATATGTGGGTGATGTTGCAGGAGTGTCAGAAGAGTTCATTAATATCCATGAAGTGGCTGTGCGTTTTTTTATTTTGCTGTATTTAAAAAACAGTTCATGCTTCAAATTACAACTGACGGATTATGGTGTAAGTATTTAGCAAATTCAGGAAACTGCTGTTCCGTGCTTTGTAGTGGGGGTGGGCAATATGGCTCTGAAATAATATCACAATATTTCAGAGTATTTTTGACGATATGACAAATAAGTAAAATAAAAAAATATATGAATAATTTAAGAACACAGAATTGCAGCGAAATCAGTGACATAGTTTCACAGTTTGCTTCAAATCTTCAGTAAAAACTAAAATGATGTTTCATTTCTTTAGTTTGTGCAACAACAGTAACTCAAGAGTGAGATTCACATTCTGTCACAATATTAATAGTTCAACAAATTACACNTCCTGTGTGACTGATGTATTATTATATATGATATTATTATATTATTGGAAGACTGAAGTAGCAGTGTACGAGCAGCGTGTTTCTGCTGTAGCAGCTCCAGGTGGAGACAGCTTTAATTATGTTATATACAGTTGGATAGTTTAGTCCAGTGGTTTCCACCTGAGGGGTCAGAAGAAGAAGAAACTTAATTCTGATACACAACTCTGTTTTCAGTAGGGGTGGGGGATATGGCCCTGAAATAATATCATGATATTTCGTTGTATATTTGCGATAACAATATTCTTGACGATATGACAAATTAGTAAAAAATATTTTATTATTGATTTAAGAACATTGAATTGCAACAAAATAAGTGATCTAATTTTGCTCCTCTTTTTGGAACCACCAAGGAGTCGGGAATAATTTCGCTTTCAGCCATGCTTGTTGTTGCCGTGGGTAACAGTGTGACGTCAACATGTCAACAAGTTGAAATATCGCGAGTATCACGATATGAATTTTTCATATGATATTAAAAATTATACCGGTGTCATCGTGAAGGAGATGATATGGCACACCACTAGTTTGTAGTGTTTTATCACCAACCCAATCACGTGGTGATATTGTATTCATCTTTTACTTTATACATAATTCATTTTTTAGCATTGTGGTCTCACAGCAAGAAGGTTCCTGGTTCAAACCCTGTGATGGGCGAGCCCTTCTGTGTGGAGTTTGCATGTTCTCCCTGTGTCAGCGTGGGTTTCCTCCAGGTGCTCCAGCTTCCTCCCACAGTCCAAAGACATGCAGGTTAATTGGTGACTCTAAATTGTCCATAGGTGTGAATGTGAGTGTGAATGGTTGTCTGTCTCTATGTGTCAGCCCTGTGATAGTCTGGTGACCTGTCTCCGCAACCCCCAACAGGAAGTGGTAACATAAAATGAATGAATGAAATGAATCTTTGCAAAGACACATTTTAATACGACTCTTGGTACTACAATAATAAAATCAGTTGCTTTTTCGGTCCGCCAGATGGTGCTGATGGTTTTTTTATGTTCATCAAAACAAAGATGGAGGCACTGGAGAAATAAATTAGAAACGCACTGTCTGCATTTAACTCAAACATCTGGACTTATTTTGGATTTCTTAACACAGAAGGAGGACTTGGATATTACACATGCGATTTCCAGCAGTGTCATATGAGAATAAAATACTCCGGGAACACAAACATGAGGGCTCACCTCACACTCCAGCATCCAGAGATAGTGTTAGCTGCTGACGGCCAAGCTAACGCTAATCCCGCTCCCAGAAAAACCAACCAACACTGGACACACTTAGCTCGACAAAACTACCATCCAACTGTGAGAGAGCCAAGAATGGAACACCGTCCATCACCTACTTCATGTGCAAAGACCTGCGTCCATACAGCGTTGTTGAAAACTTTGTGTTACATGCTAAAAACACTTCATCCCTTTCAATAACAGCAAGAATACTAATATACTTGGCTATATTTTGTTTGTTTGTCTTGTCTGTATTCCTGTTTCCATCTTCCTCAACATATGCATCACCTGCTCATAATTATTCAATAGGTTATTAAAAATACACTTTATTTATTTTCTTGTACTTACATATTTGTCCTGGTATAAAACCCCTGCAGTACACACTCTGTACATACGAATTCATTAGACTGTAATTTGTGAGTTACCAAAAAAAAAAGAAAAGGAGAATAATAACGGAGCTTTGGTCGGTGAAGTCATGGAGAAATCTTTTGCTTGTATTCCTCGCTGATCAGGCAACGATTAAGTCAGTGATTATTATGTTTTATTCTCTGGAAGCAGCTCCTCTGTAGGATTATAAAGACATCACTGAGAGCCACTGATCACATCATATTCCATAAAAAAAGATGGCACAAATATATCATTATAATCCTGGAAGGCTGAGCGTAAATCATAAATGATTTCTGCTGTGAAGGTTTTAATAAATCGCTGTCATAAATAGAGTTTTATAGTAAAGTGGTATCAGCTGCCACAGCTATAAAAGGCCGCACTGAGACTCATCTTTATTGAAGCCAACGCTCCGACAAACAGGCGTTTCTGTCACACAGCGTGCGTGGACTTTCTCTGATGAAGCGCGTTTGCCTCGGTAATGCACAAACATAAAAAGCGAGCGTTGCGATCCGTCACCCCTCAGCTGCCTCCAGGCCGGCTTCCACCGAGAGCCACGTTTCCCACAATAAATATTTCGATCACACATCACTGCAGCAGCTGTGATTTTGATGAGGGCGCGGACGACAACAAAGGACTTCTGCAACAAGCCCTCCAGATGATGAAGCCTTTTACAAGTTTCCGGACTGCTTTTCATGATTTCACTCAAGGCACCAAAAAAAAAATGTAAACAGTGAAAGAAAAACAGTCGGAGCTGTCACGGGGAGATTTGTATCTCACACAGAACGGAGCAGGTTTACGCAATGACCTTTGAGGGCCGCTTCATCAATAGCAACCCCGTCACCTTGGTGTCACATAAACAAATACAGCATCGAAACATGCGAGCCAACATGAGAATGATTTAAAGACCCTCTTTGATCAAGTCTAACAGAGATGGCACAGCTAAGACAAACAACAGAGCTGGAACATGAGGAGTTAGTATATGTGACGTGGTTTTAATGAGACACAAATTAGAGGCAGGAGGACGTTTGAAAAATGAGAATACTGGGTTCAGTTTGCTGCACCTGCCTCTGTGCGGACGAAGGGAGCTGGTGCCAGAGCTTTGCAGGCTTTGTAGACGTCATTCTGTCATTGCATTTCAGATTTCCTCCGTTGTTCCTCTAAGACAACAAATGATGGTTCCTGTTTTTCCTGGCTGACGGTGAGCATGAAATTTAGTTGCTGCACTCTGGCCATTAGTTCACAGTTTGAGTTCATAGTTATTACTGAAGTCAGGAGCAGAGACATGACGGGAGCAGCTGTGTAGCTACAGGAATCAACTTTTACTCTACGGCTACAGCTAACCAGTGGCAAGTAAATAACAAGTGAAGGTTAAAGCTAATCTACAGCCGCAAACATTTTTTTACTAGTTGCATTCAATTAAGAAAAAAGACAGTGCAGTGTCGCTTCATATTTGGCAACCTGCAAAATGTTTTCTCTTTGATCTGGGCCTTAAGATGCAGTTCCTTTAATGGCCACTAGATGGGGGCTTCCCAAAACAACCCAGACTCTATTGTCTAGAAGAGCCCCCAACTTTTCTGCTGAAAGACAAAGTTAAGAATCTTTCCACAAGACGTTTGGACTTCAAGAGACAAACAATGCGTGTGTCAAGGGTTGCTGATGTACCATTGGTGATTTCACACATCTGTTCCTTTACAATATCGGACATTTGGAAAAAGTGCAGACCAGATGCAGCGAGCGTTAACCACAAACTTTAAGGCTCCAAAACATCCTCTCAGAAGCCTTTACGTGACATGATTTCAATTTCTTTTTCCAACAGGAACCATTATCAGTGTCAACTTCAGAAGTGATATCAAGGCCAAAGGCTAACAGAGCAGTTTAGCTGCATCTGTCTGGCTGTATCAGGACAGATGCTATCAATCTAATGATGCCATCATGGCCAATTTGGCAGCGACACCTCTGTTCCCTGTGGGGAATTGTGTCCGCTCTGCTACCATAACAGCACACAGAGAAACATAATGAGCCATCACTCAGCTCACCTTTCACCTCTGAGGAGCTGCCAAACCACAAGAGAGTGCACTTTGTGCCCCGAGACCAGATAAGAGATGAAAAGGTAAAAGCTGAGCTAATGAATTGAGTTATCCCGAGATGAAAGGCTATCTGGAGCCATCTCCGTCTTCTACTTCACCCAGGTCTGAGCACGTTCCTGCATCTGATCGTCACTGTGTGTGTGTGTGTCCAGGTTTAGCCTGAGTGTGGTTATAAACTGATCTTATTGTTTCAGCCATGTGTCAGATGCTACAAGCCAGAGGTTATTATTTTATCATCATTTAGCTGAAACCAAAATCTTTTCCTAACCTTGTAAAACATTACATCTACACATAAGAACACAGCATATGATTCCACCTCATATGATTTAATCTCCTGCGTCCTGGACGTCAGAGGATATACACACAGTGTTTGAGGAGACCTCTGAGTTCAAGTCCCCGTGTTGGGTCCTTGAGAAGGACAATAAATACCTGTAGATAAGTTTGACCTCTGACCCCACAGGAATTTCCCTGCGTGCATATTAAGAGTAATCACCACCTCAGTCACTCAGTTCAGTTTATTCCAAAGAAAAAGTCTAATTTGTCAGACATAGCTTTGGTGGGAAACGTCCTTTAACACGTTCAGATCCTCCGACCATTCCAATGGACATAACTTTTCTAGGATGTCTAGATCTATCTCGGGGGTTTTGAACATACATAATATAAATGCAAAGTGTTTCAAAGCATCACTTTATTTATTAATATTGGGAATGGGCATTTTGAGAAATTTCCGTATCCGAGTTTTCGCACAGGTAGGAGGCTGGCACCGGAGCCAACCATCAAAGACAGCAACCTTAAAACAAAACACAGGGTGCAGCGCTGCGGCAACAGAAATGCTGTATCAACACCTAAGCAAAATTGTAGGTAGGGGTCAGGGTTAGTCTGCCTCTCTGTGCTGCTCAGACTGTAGAGATCAGCTGTGATACACAAGTTAAGCTTTACATAGTTTGCACTGCAGATTTATTTTGTTTATTTTGCTGAAGTTCTTTCAAATGTTACTTTAATGGCTGGTCACCACTCTGCCTGTAACGTTAGATCAAGTGATGCCTGACTGAAAACAAATGTTATCTGCAGCTGCACAGATCTGTCAACTTTAAATATAGATTAGGGTCAATTTATACTTAAGTATATTCTGGTTATTTTTTTTTTACAAAGCAAAATAAAGTGATAACTCTAACAGGGGTCGGCAACTTTCCCTCAGAAGAGCCATTTTTGACCAAAATAATGATAAAAAAATAAATCTGTATGGAGCAGCAAAACATTTGAGCTTTATATGAAGGTAACACACCTATTAAGTCTCAATTAGCCTGTCAACATTATTTATAGCTCTAAATAAGCATTCATTAATATGTGTTAACACGAAGTGACCACTCTGCAGTGGACTCTTTATGATTATTGGTACTTTAACTTTGCAGCTTTGGTGGTAAAAGCAAACAAACCTGTTCACACCTTATTAAATACTTTATTTTACTCCGAGACGTTTCCTTTTTTTTGGATCTGGAATCTAAAGTTAGCCTGGCTAGGGAGTCTCAGGACTACATACTGCTGTTGAGTTTGGCAAAATGGAGAGGAAACGGTGCGAGACCACGGATGTATGACACACATTTTAGTTGATGAAAGGTTAAAACATTTTTCTAGTTTGGTGTACAGGCTACACATGTTTACAGTTGGAGAATGTAAATACTTATTTAGGTTTACAAAGATGAAAATTAAAATGTTAAATAAAGTTATTCTTTGACATAATCTTTTTTTTTTTTTGTCAAAGCCACAGGGAGCCACTGCAGAGGGACGAAAAAGCTGCATGTGGCTCTGAAGCCGCAGGTTGCCGACCGCTAATCTGTATATCGAATACATACTGAAGTCTAAACAAGTACTCGAGTACTAACGTGCCAGTGCCCATCCTTAATTGATATATGTTAACCATTAAAGGAAAATAATTTGGGTTAAGACCATTTATTGTCATATTTACTATTAGGTGTTCTTTTGTGTTTAGATTCTCCGTCCACTGGAATCAGACACAGAAAACATAACACAGTAAAGAATTTTAATCAAAAAATAATTTTACTAATGATTTATGAGTGCGTTAGGAGAAATCCACCATTACAAGATTTTATTTGTGTGTGTTTGTAACACATTGGGTTCTGAACGTAGGTATCATGGCATTACAGAGGTTTCTGAGGCGTTTGCAGCTCCTGTGCATTATAATTTATTTCTCTGAGGATTAATGAGGTCGTCTTTATGTCACCAGCTCTAAATTAGCAGCAGATTATTCAGTTGTAACTGTTGATTAATGGTTTCATGTACAGTGTGTGTGTGTATCTGTGTGAATGTGTGTTTTCCACGTGACACTCTGTCCCTCGTCTCTCTGCAGACTGCCACCCTCAGTGTGGGAATAAGTCTCTCCCCTGACTTGCACGCCTCGTCTCGCCATGCAGCATGCGGTGATGTCATGGGAGGCGTTCCTTTTCTTTACGAGTGCAGCTCTGTGATCTCTGGTGGAGATCAATTAGCTGAGCAATCAGCCCGCCCCGTGCTTTTGTGTGAGTAACTGCTCGTAAACCGTTCGGTTGCCTGGCGAACGGGGAATGCACTGCCTCAACATAAACAGCCACCCAAGTCAGCCTGGCCGAGGCAGCGTGGCGGGCTGCTCCTCAGCACGCTATACTGTATGTCATTAGGTAATGCAGTGTGACATCAGCTCACGCAATGCGCCATTAGCATTGTAACTTAAGATCAGTTGGTACTAATGTGTGTGGGTCACAGTAACGAGCTGTTAGTGGTGACGGAGAAGAACAGTAGTCCTCTCTAACAGGCTGTAATGATGAGGTTGATCTGCATCTACTGACTGTACACGATAAATACAACAAATTACAACATGTATCTGCCCTCAGTGTCACACTGTACGGTTTTATATTAGGTGCATTTGCAGGCAGTATTGTGAAACCTGTCACATCCCCTCTGCAGTATGTAAACTGGGACTAATCTGAACCATGACCTGTTTTACATACAAGAAAAAAGAGCTGACATTTTGTAGAAACAACATGTTGTAATTGTGCAATCAGTAATGACCGGAGTTATTCACTCTCCTCTCTAAACAGCCGCTGCTACGTGGTGCCAATGATAACACACCCTCTCTTATGAATAATAATGCATAATGGCCAGCATATCTCAGCCCATTTATCCTCTTGTTGCCGTGTTGGGAGCCGTCCAGGGGAGGCGGGAGTGGGCGTACTGCTGGTTCACTTTGCTGGAACGTATGCCGTGTAATTGCAACAATCTCGCCTGGGATCTTTGTTGCATGTCACCCGTTTTCTATCACCCATTCGTCTTGTCTTTGTATACTCTAAACTTGCTAATTAAAGCGCCAATGACGTGGAAAAATGGGAAGAAATAGGAGCAAGTGGGACAAAGGGAAACACAAAGGAGAGGGGAAAAGAGGAGCGTGTATTTCAGTGTCGGCTACGAGCTCATTTAGGTTTTCCTCAGATGTCCAGGGCTGTTCTCAGGCCTGTCTTACACCTGATCCTCCCCACATCAGCAGTGGTGTGTTTAAAGGTTCTGTTTGTAACTTTATACATGTATTAATCTTTTTTTAATGCCATTGGATGAACAGGTTGTAATGTAACTCAAAAACTGAGACCTTCTTGGTTGCGTACAACAGCCTGTGGACTGACTTCTGTGTAAAGAACTTGGGCCAATTTTTTTGTGGAACATACAAAGGATGTGAAGTTATGAGTGTTCCTGGGTACCTTGCATCTCTTCAGCTCAGTGTGCAACAGAGGCTGACGTTAGCTAAGAAATGGAGTCCACTATCATCAACAAACGACCAACAGAGTCCACACATGCTGTTTCTGTTTTATCCTCCTGAGACCTAAACTTTTGTTTGGTATGCATTTTTAATTTCTCCTAGCTATGTGGGATCAGTAGGACCCAGTAAGTATAAAAAACTAAAGACTGCCAACAATAATGAAGTCCCAATGTCCTCAAACGCGTATTTCCCAGTTAAGAGCGTCTCAGCTTGTTACTGTTGCTAAAATTGGTCAAATTTGTTGCCTTATCAAACTACAAACATTATTCATCACAAATAAACAAGATTCAACCATAAAATGTGACCAGGTTTTGGACTTTGTCCACTTTTGTGTCAGGATCAGTTGCAGACTGACTTGGCAGAGATGGCCGCCATCTTGTTTTTACATGGATTAGTGTATGGTGATCTTACTACCACTAGATGGCACAAGAAGTGTCCACGAACGAGGACAACAGGTCTGAGTTAAACAGAATGAAATATAACGCCAAGTAAACCTAAAATGTGATGTCCTCATATGAGTACACAGGGTCTCAGGAGGATATACATTTTGCTGCAGCAGCCCAGCAGAGATGGACTTTCACTTAGCGCCCCGTAGCAACTCAAATAGCAAAAGACCCAGTCCCAAAGGTCTTATCCTGGACTGCCCTGACCTGAGCAGCCTGGAGCATTTGTCACTCGGAGTGCCAATGTGCTCTAAAAGCAGAGTATGGTAATTGGAGAGCAGAGCTAAGAGTCGACTGTCATTCTACTCTGGGAGCTCTACTTCTCCATGTCTGCATACCACCTATAATAATATAATCAAAATTTGGAGTATAGTACACTTTGTTCTGTTTGTGTTACATGTTGTAAATGGTCATGGAAATTTCATGATATGTCCTTTAAAAGTCACAGAAAAGTTGTAAAACTTTGTCCATGAAAATGTGTAGGAACCCTGCTTGTGTATTACGACAAATGATATTAATTAAGCCAAAAATAAATGATGCAACGGTACAAAGTGCTCTCTACTCACCAAGAGCAATGCGGGGTGGCCAATGAGCTGTAAGGTTAGCCAGCTAGCTATAAAGCTACTTTAAATGGATCTGTAGTTGGTTGCTTTGTAGTGTCAGCTGTTAAAGTGATTTGCAAACGGAAAGCTCTTTAGTATCATAGAGCCAATGGTCCGAGTGAAATATAGGAGCATCACAGATAGTGATAGTGTGATTGTAATTTATTTTACAGCATTGTGTCGACATGATGACGCTCAGCCGTGGTCAGTCTCATCACTGTCAACAGGATGCTGACTGCAGTTCACCTTACGTCCTCAGTGACAGGGGTCACTAAAAACAAGGATTTTCTAAAGGTTACATCCAAAACTTTTTAACCTAACATTCAGCCAAACTGTGAATCATGTGACTTTATCAAACGTGAGGTTTGTTTCCTGACTGGAGGAAACAGGACTGGACTTAAAATGTCCAATTAAAACATAAAGCTGATGGATTGGTGGAGGAACATCCTGCTGTCGCTGGTTGGCAGGAGCTCGGGGCGTTGACTGGGGAATACTTCCTCTTTACTCTGTGTGTACGGTGTGTGTGTGTGTGTGTGTGTGTGTGTGTGTGTGTGCGTAAACAGACATGCAAGTGCGTCAGCAGCTACACACGCCTGCTGTGACTGTTGTTAAAATATTCTCCTGAGTAATAATCTCATAAAAGCTTATTAATTTCTGATGTATCTGTGTGTTTGTGTTTGATGCCCTGTATATTTTCATTAATGGACGGGAGTGCTCCCACAGTGTAGGTGTGGAAACATGCCGACTGGGCCGCTGCTCCTTTCCTTCCTCAAGTTTATTTCCTCAAGTTTATGGGAGAGGTGATGAAAAGGTCCACGGTCATTAAGCTCGATAAGCAAAATCTGTTCTCTCTGTTTCTGAGGGAAGTTTGGACTGTGTGTAGGTAGGTGCTCTGTATTAATACAAACAGGTTTTAAAGGATTAATCTTTCTCTGTGATGCCAGCTTAGTGACTTTCTCTTTAGATTTGGCAACTGATAAGACCTTTAGGTTATTTATATTTTAGTGGCTAATGACATATCAAGCAATGTTTGGGACAGCCCTTAACTTCTATCCTTAATGGGAGTCACCAGTATTTCTCAGACAATGTTCACTAATGTGGTTCTCTGTGTTCAGTGGGTGGGACAGGACATCAGCATGTTTAGTCGACCAGTTGCAAGCCAGACTGAGACATAAATGTGCGTACCTAATGGTCACTGATCCCCACTGTTTTTGTTCTAAACACTAACTTTAATTTTGTTGTGCCAAAAAAGACATCACTGTGAAAGTGATTTTATTCCATTGCATGGTCACCTCTCTAGTCATGATACTTAAGTTACAGAGTCTAGTCTGTCTAGTCCAATAAAGGCAAAAAGAAAACAGTCCTAAAAAAAATAAAAATAAAAAATGCTACTGCTAGTTACAGTCAGTTTAGTTTAACCTCTTTTTTGCTGAACTTTTTTTTTCTCGTTTTTTTGGCATAGTAGCTATAGTAAGTAAGTAAATTTATTTATATAGCACTTCTCACAGAGAGGACTCACAAAGTGCTTCACAAGATAAAATACAAAAAATACAATAACAGAAACAATGCAAAATACACAAAAACAAATAAGTAAAGTGCAGCGAAATACAGAGATGATACAATGGACAATTAATGGAACGCATGCCTAAACAGATGTGTTTTTAACTGCTTTTTAAAAATGTCCATGGAAGAGGCCGCTCTCAGCTCATGAGGTAGTGCATTCCACCATTTAGGTGCAACAGCCTTAAAGGCTCTATCACCTTTCGTCTTNACTGCTTTTTAAAAATGTCCATGGAAGAGGCCGCTCTCAGCTCATGAGGTAGTGCATTCCACCATTTAGGTGCAACAGCCTTAAAGGCTCTATCACCTTTCGTCTTTAATCTTGTGTGAGGGACAGTAAGTAGGTGGCCTTCAGCGGACCGCAGTGACCTGACAGGGCAGTGAAAGGACACCAGATCCG
>NC_065523.1:35979470-36005394 GCF_006386435.1 Epinephelus moara | reverse complement strand
GTCGTAGTTAACGAAGCATATGAATATTAATGAAGGAGCGCCTACTGAGCGCAGCTTTTTATTGATCGTTTGAACGTCGCGTGGTGGTCATTTTCAATTAAAGGCCAACGTCTCAGCGACGTCTTGGCAATGAGCAAACGCTGTCCCTGATACATCGGGCCGACGTCGGCCAGATGTATGTGTGCTATCTGGGATAATGCTTTTAACTAACTATTTTAACCTGTTATATAATAGTTTTAGCTAACTATTTCAAACCCTTCATACAATCCTTTTAGCTAACTATTTTAACCTGTTATATAATAGTTTTAGCTAACTATTTCAAACCCTTTATACAATGCTTTTAGCTAACTATTTTAACCTGTTATATAATAGTTTTAGCTAACTATTTTAACCTGTTATATAATAGTTTTAGCTAACTATTTCAAACCCTTCATAAAATGCTTTTAGCTAACTATTTTAACCTGTTATATAATAGTTTTAGCTAACTATTTCAAACCCTTCATACAATGCTTTTAACTATTTTAACCTGTTATATAATAGTTCTAGCTAACTATTTCAAACCCTTAATACAATGCTTTTAGCTAACTATTTTAACCTGTTATAGAATAGTTTTAGCTAACTATTTTAAAAGTTTAGCGGACACTTTTAGCTAATTATTTCAAACCCTTTATACAATGCTTTTAGCTAACCATTTTAACCACTTATACAATATTTTAAGCTATTTTAACCGTTTAGCTGATACTTTTAGATATCTGTTTCCAACCCTACATATAATGGCTTTTAGCTAACTATTTTAACCTGTTATATAATAATTTTAGCTAACTACTTTAACAGTTTAGCGGACACTTTTAGATAACCATTTCAAACCCTTCATACAATGCTTTTAGCTAACTATTTTAACCTGTTATATAATAGTTTTAGCTAACTATTTCAAACCCTTCGTACAATGCTTTTAACTATTTTAACCTGTTATATAATAGTTCTAGCTAACTATTTCAAACCCTTAATACAATGC
The DNA here is from genome assembly GCF_006386435.1 of Epinephelus moara. Classification (NCBI taxonomy): domain Eukaryota; kingdom Metazoa; phylum Chordata; class Actinopteri; order Perciformes; family Serranidae; genus Epinephelus; species Epinephelus moara. Next base: position 36,004,379 of record NC_065523.1, on the reverse strand, counting down.
TTTTAGCTAACTATTTTAACCTGTTATATAATAGTTTTAGCTAACTATTTTAATCTGTTATATAATAATTTTAGCTAACTACTTTAACAGTTTAGCGGACACTTTTAGATAACCATTTCAAACCCTTTATACAAAGCTTTTAGCTAACTTTTTTATATAATAGTTTTATAGCTAGCTATTTTAACCGTTTATCCAGTACTTAAAGGATAACTTCGGTATTTTTCAACCTGGGCCCTATTTCCCCATGTGTATGTGTGCATATGATTCATGGGTACCACTCGTTCTAAAATTGGTTCAGTATTGAGGCGCGAAACGAGCTAAAACGGTAATGGGGGCAAATGCGTCTTGTATAAAAGTGCTTTTTTCCGCCACTGACCGGTTCAGATCGCCAGTGCTATTTCTGTGGATAGCATATTGTAGCGGCCCTGGGGCAGTAGTGAGTGTGAATGAGTGGAGTCAGCTGTCAGTCAGTGACATCACACAGCCCAGAGGTAAGGGAAAGGCTAGTATGCGGGGACGCCCTCCCCCTCTCTGCTCCAACACTGACTGACAGCTGACGCCACTCATAGCACTGGCGATAATACTGAACCAATTTTATAACGAGTTGTACCCATGAATCAAACGCACACATACACATGGGGAAATAGGGCCCAGGTTGAAAAATACCAAAGTTGTCCTTTAAAGTTAATTATTTTAACCCTTTATACAATGCTTTTGCTAACCATTTTAACCACTCATACAATACTTTTAGCTTATTATTTTAACCCTTTATCCTATGCTTTAGCTAACTATTTAAACCTGTTATACAGTACTTTTGGCTTTCACCTCCTGGGCACTGCCGAGGTGCCCTTGAGCAAGGCACCGAACCCCCCAACCGCTCGGGGCGCCTGACCAAGGCAGCCCCCTCACCCTGACATCTCTCCACTTTGTGCATGTATAGGTCCTGTTTGTGCATATGTGTGTCTTTCAGACCTGTGTGTTAATGACAAAAAGAGTGAAAAAATTGAATTTCCCCTCAGGGGGATTAATAAAGTATATGAAATTAACTGTTTCAGTCATTTATCCATTACCTTTAGCTAGAACTGTTAAGACTTATTGCTGAGCAACTAGTTTCACAACCTCAGTGTTTAGGTGTTAAAGCTGACTTAATGTATGAGCATGTTCTTTAATAAAATGTTTAGATTGTTCAAGTGAAGCTGCACTATACATTGTTCACATACACTCTAGGCTAAAAGTGCAGCTGGTTGTGGATCACTGTTTCAAATCATCTTCGAAATGCGCACTGTTTCTTCTTCATAGCTATCCATTTCTTTACGTAAATTTTATTTATCCCTCCTAATAGGATATCCATATGCTGCTAGGCTACCTGAGAGACATTTCCTCTGCATTGTCATGGTCCTTAAAGTTTTCTATCACCTACACAAGTTTACTCACAACTTTATTTGGTGAAAAAGATTGTATGACAGATGTAGCATAACATTTGTAAGTAATGGCACCACAGTTTCTCTGTACCTATTTTACCTTTTGAAGCAAATTGTCTAAATTACAGTAAAGTCTTTACTCTTTAGTCTTAAGAGTAATTTGGATGATAGGGATTTTGGTTTGAGTGTTGATACAACTCGGAGTCATCTGAAAATCACTCATTCATCTCAACCCAAATCACAAACTGTAGAATAACCTGAGCAGTTTTCTGCAGTCGGGAGCTCGTATTTACAGTAAACCTGAATGCCGCATAATTGAGCTTGTGGTGACAGGGGACGTTCTCCAGACTAAACCTGTATCTAAACAGGGCCAGGTTGCTGTGGGACTCTGCAGAGCAGCGTTAGGCCGGTGTCCAAATCTTCCCCACAGAGCAGGGAGGTTATTTTAACACTCCGGCACGTGTGTTCTCCTCCATGTTCCCCCGTGTAGAGGGAATAAGGGAGATGGAGGCAGGAAGCCACTAGGTTGTAAATCATGAAGCTGAGGTGACAATCCATCGTTCTTGTGGCATGTTTATTGTGCTTTCTTCCCCTTCTCTCCAAAGGCCTATTTATAACGAGCCACATCCCCACGTCAAAAAATATCTCTCCCGTGTGTTTTTAGATTGCATCAAAACATTTAACCCAATGTCTCAACCAACAGAGATTCCTTTTTAATTGCACGCAGTTATTTTCCAGTATTTATTCAGTTCATGGAGATGGTCCCTGAGTCCTTGGTGTGTACCCTCTACACAAGTCCAAGCACACAAGCTCACCTCAGGAAAAAGGCACAGCCTGAACACTGTCACATTTTCTCTGTATACTTAGGAAAAAATTAGGGAATTAAAAGTTAATGATTATGATTATGGAAACACTGAGAGGTCATTGTAAAGGTTTTTTGACTACTGCGTCCCAAACCATCCCAAAGTTTGTCCTGGTTGCTAAGTGACTTCCAGGACGTGGTACTGGGCTGAAGAGGAAAAGGCTTGGTTCTTCCTGAAGCACGCCAACTGCTGGCGATCTCAGCAGGAACCCAGTGAACCTTAAACTACAGTAGTGATGAGGAAAACAAATGCTGAAGGCCGACTATGAGCCTCAGATTAATGAAGACATCCAGTGTGAGGGGCCTGCTGTCAAACCAACCCATGTGACTCAACTGTTTAGACTGTCCCATCTCATTTATTTCACTTTTGTCCGTGATGGAAATGGTAGCAACTTTTATACTGTGTACTGTTTAAAGGGCCACTCCAATAAAGTAACCCTATGATGTCATTGAGGTTATGGGAAATATTGGAGTCGGTGTTTAGGGACCTATATTCAGAATATCTCAACCTCAAATTAAAATCAATTCAAAACCCATTAAACCCCGTTTCCACTGAGCAGTTCAGTTCAGTTCGGTACAGTTTCAGCACACCTTAAATTTATTCTCTTGGATGACAGACACTTCATGGATAATCGGAAAGAACTTTTCAATCGGGTTGAGATGGATGGCGTAAACCTTGATAATCCGTTCAAGGAAAAATGTTAGCTATGCTAGCTCGAACCTCTGGGCGTGCTGTTCGGGTGATATTTCAGGCTTAAAGTAATCTGATGGCACAAAAATTCCTTACCGCTCCTGTCAACAGTTCCATCCGTGCGTTTTTTTAAATGTAAATGTTCTGAGCAGTCTCGTCTGCCTCCATCATGTGACAAAGCCACTGTGGCCTTCGATGCTGCACCGCGTCAAAGTAACACCAGCAATCAGCATTAATTTTTTAATGCGTTATTTTTTCTGTGATGAATCAATCAAAATGAATGCATTATTTTGACAGCCCCACTTTAAAGTAAGGTGCAACACATCTTTGTAATATTAACACTTGCATAAATCGAGTGTAATCCGGCCCAAACATGTCCGCCACCTCTGTATCTTTAACTGTCCTCTGCTCAGTGTGACAGCTTCATTGTTTAGTTATTTTTCGGATCTGTTCCTGTCACTCCAGAACATAAAAACCTGCAGTAACAGAGCCCAGGTACTCGTCACAGTGTAATCTAACATGGTCTTTAGGCTCACTGCTCTGAGGTCATTCTTTCCCCAGCTGCCTGCCCAAGTGGGAACCAGATACAGCGTGTTATCTCTGACTCACTATCATGAGAAATTGAGCCTCACTATCTGTGTAAACAAACCACATGGCACATACACGCACACATGCACATGTATGCATGCCATGAGCTGCTCCCCGCTGCCTGAGTTTACATCACACTCCCATGTTTCTCTGCGAGCGGAGAAGGGAGGAAACCGTCTGATGCATGTCTCAGAGCTCGGCCGATCAGCAGAGGAAGGAAGTGACTTTCTACTGTTTGTTGTGAGCGTGTGAAGGAGCCATCTGCTCCACGGTAGCTGTGGTGACCTGGACAGGAGACGAGGAGAGGGTGGGAACAGGAGGGCGGCTCTGTCTGGTAGAAGAGTTATGGAAGACTGGAAGGCGACTAAATCCTCAGCCTGTGCTCCCTTTCTGACCAAGAGATCTGCCTCAATCACAAACACACAGCGTGCAGAGGGAGGACTGGTATTGATGAATCCCCAGGTTTCCCCTCCTTTGAGCAGATGTGGAACACTGGGATATTTATAGTCCAGTAGGGACTGGTGTCTGGTAGCCACTGTGTTCTCCTCTCCTCTATCCATCCTGCTGGATATCCCCTCAAATCCAATAAGTGGTTCCTCATTCTCTCTTGGAGAAGTATTGGTCACTGGGGTGTGTGAGGGATGGAGGCAGAGCGCAGGAGGATGTATACATCCATTATGGAGCAATAGAGACTCTTGGACAGGCTCATGCAGAAGTTATATGGAAAAATAAATATGAAACAGGAACCAACAACTCCATTTCCTCCTCGAGGCAGCTTATTATGTCTGCACTTTGTTTGTTTTAGAGTGTTCTGGAGATAAGTGGCTGCTAATGAAAAGAGGAGCGGGGTAATTAGCAGCAGACATTCCTGATGCTTGGTGAAGTGTTGAGGCAGATTTTTAGTTGGACTCTATGAAGACCCTGCGCTGTAGCTCACACAAGTGGCCTTTGCTGTTGCATTTATACTTGTGTGGTGGTGTGTCTGCAGTTACACCTCCAAAATGCAAGTCGACAGTGGGGTTTTTGTGCCACTGGGTTGAGTGTCTGTAAAGTGCAGTGACATTTGATTGATTTAACTAACACACATAAAGCATGGCTTGATAGTAATGTTTAAAAAAAAAAAGAGAATAAAATTTTGCCCCATTTTAACTCACAGGGTTCACAGACTAAACACTTGTCTTTTGCTAGACATGTTTTCCCCACAAATACAACATGCTAACATTATTAGCACAAGCCTATGGTATTTTACATTGCATAAATTAGCCTAGTGGCTAGTGGACTTTTCCTGCACTGAACAGCAGCAAATTTAACAAAGATAATGTTACAAAACTTGTCTGTATTATAACTCACATAAGGCCCCATGAAAAAACCCATATTTTCCATTTTATGTTTTTCTGAATTCTGTGTTTTACAATTTAAGTACGTGTTTTCATCACAAAGAGTCTGATCATGTTATAGATTAATAAAATTTCAACAATTCAGTAAGAAAATATTTAAAAAATGGTTGCATGTCTAAAAATAAATATGACTCTACATTGCGTCAGTCACATTTGCACACAGGGTACGAAACTTTCGTCCGTCATTCAAATTTTTGTAAGAGGTTCTGCAGTTCATTTTCTGCATTTTTCGCGTCCGTCAGAGCCTTTGGAGACGTTTGACCAAGAACCGGGACGCACAGAATAATTTCATAACTCAGATAGCTCAGGTTAAACAGGTCAGATAGAAAGATTCAGGTGGATGATGATGAAGAGGAGGCGGATGTGGACCGCACACAGAATGTGGAGGACAGCTCCGCCCCTTCATGCAGCTGTGGTGTGAAATGAAAGACAGAAGGGGAGTAATGACAGCCAGATAGGTAGAGAGAGAGGCAAAGGAGGAAATGTGAAATATGTTTTTGGAAAAGTATCTGAAAAAAAAAAAACGGACTCAGTGTACAAAGACCTTTAGTCTTAGTAAACCTGCCTAAACTAAAGTTAGACTAAAGTTAGAGGCAGAACAAAGCGAAGTCTCGCTGCTGACTCAGCATTCCTTTGGCGTCGGCGGTGGCGTGTGTGGAGAAGCTGGGTCCCACTCTTAGTGCAAATCACTTAGAGCAGAGCACAGATGCTGCGTGCCTGTAAATGACACCAAATATTATTGCATGTTTTTGTTCCCTTTCATTCGGCTCAGGCGCTATGAAAAAATGCTTCTGGCGAAAACTTTGATTTTTATAAATTCAATCCACATTTTGGCAAATTCGAAGATATTTCGTGTGTAACAGCTGAGGGCCCTACTCACAAGGTTCACAGACAAAACAATTGTCTTCTAGTAGACACATTTTCCCCATAAATACAACATGCTAACGTTATTAGCATAAGCCTATGACTTTTCCCATTGCATGAATTAGCCTAGCAGCTAGCAGACTTTTTCTCTACTCTTACGAAGCCAGGATAAATCACACACAGAACTTCAAATGCTTCTTTGTAGGGGCGTTATTGTCCTCATAATTTATTGTTCCTTATCTATGAAATTAAAGTAAATAAAAGCTTTGCTGCTTCATGTAGTTACATTTCTAGGGAGGTGCAAGTCAGGTTGTGGCGTAGGCTACACTGAGGTACAGTGTCGATTCAGCGCAGAAGTATAAACCTGTCTTTAAACAGCAGTCACATTTAATGTATGATATAAGGCTCCATGTTATTAAAAAGGCCCCAAACTGTAGTAAAGCTGCCGCAGACTTACTGTAAGTGTCGTTCTAATAAGGATCAAGACTTTATTCAGCTATAATTAATCCAGTTGTCAGTCGGTGCCTTTGTCTCCCAGTAAAAAGACCCCTGTGTCGACAGCACAGCAGGGAGGATGGGACCAGCCAAAGGAGCTTATGCCTCCACTGCAGAGTTCCTTAATGCGTTTTGGGGGCAGAGGGGGAAGTGGCACAGGGGGTAAGTCGGGTAAGTGACACTGAGGAAGTGTGTTGTGTGTGGGCGTACAAACGGCGCTGTCACTGAGCTGGCTGTGTCGGGTGGCAGCGCAGCAGGGGAGCTGGCCGGGGGTCTGAAGCTGAGCTGCGGAGCGTGTCACTCCGCTGGCCCATTAATCATTCCCAGCCTGCCCCGCTTCAGCGCCTCAAAGGGGGCTCGATGCGCACGCACTAGGTGGTCCTGATGCCACCCTGGAAGCCCCAGCAGTCAGCTGTGTGGAGGCAGACGGTGGACACAAAGAGTCGAGCATCCACACATACGCTCTAACATGTGCATCTGTTTCATCTCAGCTCAGTGAACAATCAGGCGTCCCTCGAACAAACTCATATAAACAACAACAAACAAACAATCTGACACTCAGGATCCACTCGCTGCATCGTATAATGCTGTTGTGTTTACGTGAGCACAGAGATGAGACCCAAATAATAGAGGTCAGAGTTCACACTAACTCACTGAAAAACTGCATCAGTAATAGGTAAAGGGAGATTTATACTTGTGCAGCAGGCCCTACACTGTAGCCTACACATGTGGCCTACGCTGTTGTGAGCATTTATACTTGTGCGGTGGTGTGTCTGTGAGGTGCTGTAAAGTTTAGTTGATCCAAAACACACATTAAACTCACATTAAACACACATTAAACATGGCTTAATGGAGACAGTTTCAAACTCAAGTACACAAATCAACTCGCAGCATTCACAGACAAACACTTGTCTTTATCTGGACTCATTTTCCCCACAAATACAACATGCTAACGTTATTAGCACAAGCCTATGGTATTTTACATTGTATAAATTAGCTTAGCTGCTAGTGGACTTTTTCCACTACTCATATGAAGCCAGGGACAACAGCAACATTTAACAAAGGTAACATTACAAAATTCAGCTCCGTTACAGCTCACAAGGTTCACTGACAAAACAACTGTCTTATACTAAACACGTTTTCCAAACAAATACAACATGCTAATGTTATTAGCACAAGCCTATGGCATTTTACATTGTATGAATTAGCCTAGCAACGAGCGGAGATTTCCTCTGCTCATATGAAGCCAGGATAAATCACACACAAGACTTAAAATGCTATTTTTGTGGAGGCTTTATTATCTTCACAATTTATTGTTTCTGATCTGTGAAATTAAAGTAAATAAAAGTTTTGTTTCCACTGAGGGAAATGGTTTCAGCTTACAGAAACAGGCAGGAGGTCTGCGCCACTGCAACGTGTTGTTACTTTTCTGGGGAGGTGCACGTCAGGCTACGGCATAGTTACAGTTACAGTTGTAACAGTTGTATTGTAACAAACTGTAAACGTTTATCACTTATTTTGTTGCAATTCTGTGTTCTTGAATTATTTTTATTTTTTTACTAATTTGTGACATCGTCAATAATATCATTATCGCAAAAATACCCTGAAATATTATGATATTATTTTCGGGCCATATCGCCCAGCCCTAGACACATTTCATCATATCAAAAATATGATATGTGCATGCATCAGGCAGAGGTTCGTATAAAAATAAAGTTGGTTTGAAGAGTTTAATTCTTCGGAATGTATCGACAAAAATCTGAAAAGCTCTCTCTTTTGCACGCTCTTCTCGAACAGTCCCTCACCACAGCTCGTTAGATTAGCGTCTACTGTTAAGTCACGCACACTTCAGTATCTGAAGATGTAAAGATGACATCTGCAATCGAACAGGAGCCAGTTGAAACCAGTCCTTTCAGACCTTTGGATGCCCTTTCACACAATTTAAAGACTGTTAGACATGATGACTCTTTAAACCCAGTGCTGGCTCATCCTAAAGCAGTTTGGAGAGACGCACACAGGATGTGTGGTGTGTCTCAATCATCACTTAAGCCTCTCTGTGGCATCACTCAGCCATATGTATTGGGAAAAATTGTTTTTACTGGAATCAGTGGCTTATAAAAGGGATTCACAAGATAAGTGACCTTTACTTGGATGGAGTGTTTATGTCTTTTTCAGAACTCCTGTAAAATATACGATCTGGGCTGCCGCTGGCTAAGAATCTTCCTAGTCCACCACTAGTCATCATCACGGTCCATTAGTGGCCTAGTCTCCTGCATGTTTCTGATATGAATGTAATGATTAAATGATATATTTTGGTGGTTTGAGTTGAAGGTGTGAGAAAGAATAGTATCAGTAACATTGTTAACACTGTGCTACATTACAGAGAAATACAAAACCGTACTAATGAACCTTCATTAATATAGGCCTATATTTTATCTACAAGTGCACGTCACACACTGAGCGAGCCGCCTGTTAATGACGCTGTGGGCTAATGGGCATGTAGCTACTTCCATGTTTCAGATGATACGTCATGTTTGTAGTCGACCAATGAAGATGAGTTTACATATCACCTTGGGTTCGTCCTTCACCTTCTCAAAATGATCCCACACTTTGGATTTCCTGCCCGACATGTTATTAACTAGCCTGTGGAATAACCGCAGGTACCAGCCCTGGAAATTAAGGGCCGTACACATGCTGCGTCTTTAACCGCCTGGAAAACGGGTGTGACACAGGTGGCACAGGTGTGACTGTTTCATTTAAAAAGTAGCTGCTAGCAGTTAGCGGCTAACTCAAAGAAGAAGTACTAACAAATCAGAAGCTGTCTCACTAAGGGAAAATTCATTCAGGATAATAGTATTATTTTTTGGAATTACCTGATGTAGCACACAGGGTTACAAAAACATATTTGTAGAAATATGAGGATCATTTGGCAGTGTGAATTAAGCAATGAGGAATGGTTAAATACATTTACAGGGTTCCCCCACCCCAGGCTCAAACCAGAAACCCTCTTGCTATGAGGCAACAATGCTAACCGCTATACCACCATGCCCCCCAGTAATCTGTATGTGGAGAATAAACCATCTGTACTCTGCACATGTCCCGTACAGGTCAACACTCATGATATCCAACATCTCATGCGTGAAGGATACGAACGTTAAATCAAAGTTAACTCACTCCTCTCACAACATTGAGTCACCTCTCCAAACCGCCGTCCACAGCACAGCAGATTTTTCAGTTTGCTCTTAAAAGCCTGAGTGAAACCTTTCTGGCTCAAACCATCATGTCTGTCTTGAATTATGAGCTCAACAAAACAAAATCCTCAAAACATGCAGCCTTTACCCAGAGGACACTGGGTTGTAGCAGCGAAAGGATTTTTTTTTTTTTGAGATCCCCCAAATACATGTCTTTGTTTTATGGTCTGGTTGTATACAGAGAAACCTCTTTCCAAAGTCACACAGGCTTATGTTGCAAGAAAGACTGGAGGCGACAGAGTGAAAGGCCAATTTAAGAAGTATTGTTCTCCGTTTGTAATCATGACAGAGTAAATAGATTGTGGAATGTTGGGGTAGAGTCAGGATATCGGTGCTTAACTGGACGACCTGTATACAAGAATCCCTGTGACATCGTCTGTGTTGAAGTATTAAACAGAATACTGACTCCCTGTCACGTCTGGTTGTCATATTGTTGGGCTGGCTGTGCACTCTGCCCTCACTGAACCTGGGTTTTTTTTACTGACACGTCGCAGCGTTTCCCAGCAGCGTTTGAGCCACCAAACCTGAGTGTTTTGACCAACTTGTTCCCGCTTTTCTAGCGGCTTTTATGCCAACAAACATGGGTGTTTTAAGCCAATACATAATCTTAACCTAACCTAACTCACCACAACACTGTTGAGAAATCTTAAGTTTCACTGTATCCACAACAAAATAATGTACAAATGTAACATATGCATGGTTTGCAGAAACGTACAATGCAAACATTTTTCCTGGTGACTGAGGTCACATTTACACGAAAACGCTCCGTTGAAAACAGAATTGTTTCTCATTTTCGTTTTGAAAAAAGTTCCGCGCTCAGACAACAACGTATTGATAACAATCACTGTGCAAATGGATCCGCAAAAATGACCAAAAACGCTGTGGTATACATGCCAGGCCAGTAGTTGCCGGTGTGACTTTGTAATGAAACAATACCTGTCTGCGCACATGCACAAACAAAATGGCAACCGCACGAATGTTTGTCTGGACGGACAACGAGGTGGAGTTGCTACAGTAAATCTACACTTTGCTGGAGAAGCTAAATTCAGCAGGGTGAGCAGCACAAACAAAGCTTGGGAGTTCGCCATTGTTGTTGTGATGATCGACTTTCTCGAGCATGCCTAGTGACTAGAACCTTAATGCACATGTGCGAAAAGTCTCCATTTTATGTATAGTATATATGTTTACATGAGAACAAAGACGGTGCTCTTTCCAAAAAATTGCAATCTGTAACCTGTTTTCAAAACATTGCGTTTTCAGGCACCCAAAATGCTGCTGTCGTGTAAATGATCGGCCAAAACGCAACTAAGGTTTATCGTTTTCGGTTGAAATTGTTGTCATATAAACAGCACCTGAGTTGTTCCAACACTCGGCAACCAAAACAAAAACAAACTAGACTGATAAATATTACTAAAAGAAAGAGGAAAAATATTTTTTACGAAGACCTAGTCTTAACTTTAAGGGGAAGTTTTCGTCACTAGGAGCAACGCTTTGTACGAGGGAGCTTTGTGAATACGGCCCCAGATACCTAGCTCCTTTAAATTAGCATATATGTTTTTATGAGCAGATTTCACTACAGTCTTTTGCCTGTAAGAGAAATATTGAGCTTGGCAGAAAAAAGGGCAGCAACATTTGAACATACGTTGACTTGATGAATTACTACCTTTGCATGCATAACATTATATCGAATATGACAGTCTTCTTAATTTCATATGTATTTTTGATATTTGGGTGAACTGTCCCTTTAAGGTTCTGGCAATTGAAAGTTATTGTGGCGAATACAGAACATGAAGCAGTTTTGGCCAAGTCATCATGAAACTCTGTTTCATACAAGCGACTGTATCAAAATTATTGGAGGGAAGGATCGTCAGAAAAAAGGGGAGTTTTATGTCTTTTTGTTGTTTTTTCTTTAAAAAAAGTGTCTTTTTTTTCTTCTAATTCTTATTTTATTTATTTTAAAAATGGAGACGTTTTACACATACTTACATAAAAATAAACGTTCAAATTTCAATTATAATAAAGCATTTATTTTACCAAAAAAAATCTATTTTCATTACTTTAAGGGTTATTGTAACTGATAATAATAACGTAATAATAATAATTGTGCTGTGTAATACCTTGTATACCTAATAGCTAATAATACCTCATACTGTGATCGTGTGAAACTGCGATATCCTCTGAGGTGGTTATAGTAACATGAAAATCTCGTACTGTTACGACCCTAGATACCATAAATTTGACGAATGCTAATTTGTGTACAGTTGTGAGCTTTGTGGAAACTATTGCTCCATTTTGGTTCAACGTTTTTAAATCATTGCTTAAAAGAAAGCTTTCCCTTTTAATGCTGGATTTGTACTTTTGTGATTTATTTCCTTTGTATTGTTTTGTTGTCTTTTTTTATGCACATTGTGAAGCACTTTGTAACCTTGTTTAGATAAGTGCTATACAAATAAAAAAATATATATTATATTATATCACATAACTTAGAAAAAACTGTTCTAAACATTATGTTAAGGTTAATAAGATTTTTGTACGGTCCCCAAGGCATTCCACCTCCAAGCCAGGTTATTGAAAAATATGGGACAATTCTATCCCAAATATTTTATTTTTAAAGCCTAATATCACAAATCACAATTTGCCTCAGAGCTTTACAGCATCTAACATCCCTCTGTCCTTGGACCCTCACAGAGGATAAGGAAAAACTCCCCAAAAAATCCCTTTAACAGGAAAAAAAGGTATGAATTTGATCATACTTTAAATTCTGCAAGACTAACAACATGGCTGATTAAAGTGGATAAAGTTGCTGTCAAAAACAAAACAAAAACCCTTCCCTGACACATTTCAGTTCATCTTTGTGAACACGAACAGCGACAGAGAACTCAGACCGATGTTCACACGACACGTCACACACACACACTACTGTGACTGATTTACAGAATAGCGAGTAACAACAAAGTTTTCCTCAGTCCCCGTGATTAACAAAGGTTCCTGTCACAGTTTCCAGTGAGTCCATCTCCAGTTTTCTGTCGCTGCTTTTTGTCACACGAGTCCCCGACAGCTTTAGTTGTACTGCATTGTTAGATTTTCTCTTCATATTCATAAGAAAAGCTCTCATGAGTTTGCGTTTCTTTATTGAGAGTGATTGGTTTAATATATATTTTGCTTCAGGGTCACCACTGCCTGCACCTACTGTCTCTGACCTCCCATCGGTCAAACCATGTGAACGTTCCTCCCCAGTGCCCCCAAGCTGCGGTCAGGCCTTGACATGTTCTAGATGACTGAGACTAAGTCCATCTAATTGTCACTCTGCTCCTGATGGGACGTTCAATGCCACAAAAGTTCCTGAATATTACCTAACCTGCAACACACCTGTTTCCTGTTTAACAGATTTCATGTTTGTTTTCATCTAATACCTATTTTTTTATGTACGATATATTGATATATTTTCAAGCAAGATATAAATTTAGACAACACCATTTATATCGATATAGGGCCAAGTTGTGTTACACGAGGCATAGCAGTTCTCCTGCAACACTTTTTAGAGGCTACGCCTGATGCGCACCTCCCTAGAAATGTAACCACATGTCACAGTGACGCAGACATCCTGTGTGTTTCTGTAAGCTGAAACCATTTCCCTCAGTGGAAACAAAGCTTTGATTTACTTTAATTTCACAGATAAGAAACAATAAATTGTGAAGACAATAAAGCCTCCACAAAAATAGCATTTTAAGTCTTGTGTGTGATTTATCCTGGCTTCATATGAGCAGAGGAAATCTCTGCTAGCTGCTAGGCTAATTTATACAATGTAAAATGCCATAGGCTTGTGCTAATAATGTTAGCATGTTGTATTTGTTTGGAAAACGTGTTTAGTATAAGACAAGTGTTTGTCTGTGAATGCTGCGAGTTATAGTGAAGCTGATTTGTGTACTTGTGTTTGAAACTGTCTCTATTAAGCCATGTTTAATGTGTGTTTAATGTGTGTTTAATGTGTTTTGAATCAACTGAACTTTACAGCACTTCACAAAAACCCTGCCAACGACTAGTGTTTTGGAGGTGTAACTGTTGTGCAGCTGCATATTTTTCAAATGGGGAAAAAATCCCTGTCTTTGCATTTTATTTTGATCACGGTCTGTTTTTATAGAAGTGCTTGTGACATCTCAAATGTGGCTTTGACTTGCGACTAAAAACATGTAGCCCGTTTCATAGAAAATAGATGGATATATATCGTGTATCGCCAGTCAGCCTGTAAATACCGAGATATGAATTGTTGTCCATATCGCCCGCTCTACGTCTAACATACAGCAATGTTTTAAGAAGGGAAGAAAACAGGGGAATGTCAGTCGCTCTTTTCCTTTCGATTCAAAAATAAATCTTTTTCCTAATAATGTAATAGTATTTAGAATGCAAGGACAACCACTCCTTAAATGCAAAATAAATGCAGCATATCTTCAATTTCAGATTTACGGTATCCATCCTCGTCCATACCCAAACCAAAAAGCATTTTTTGTCCATGTCTATGTCATCCTGATGACATGCAGTTTGTAGTGTCTTGGCCTTATTTAAACTATTTGCACAGCACGTCTGTAGGTCGTAATGTTGTAAAGTTGTTATGGACCCCAGGGAATCTGTTGCCCCTGTAATCACTAATGAGCATCCAAACAAACAACCCACAACAACAGCAAGATGCTCACAATCACATTTACTTGTTTTCCTTTTTGTGTGTTCTCTCATTCAGTAAAATGTAACTCTCATTTCTGCATGACCAAAGTCCTCTTTAAATCTTTACCACTAAATTCAACCCCAAAAGCTTTGCCTACCAGAGCAAGGTCAAAGGTCAGAGCCTGAGGAGTTGTTGCAGACTCATGCCCTGCTCATGGGTGCTTCAGTATGACAGTGAAATAGTGTCTCAGTGACTTCACTACAACTGTTGCACGTTATAACTGTTGCTTCTAAACGCAGCCTGTTTCCATTACTGCAGCGTTCAGTATGTTAAGTTAATGTATTTAAACATGAAACCCATCAAAACAGAAGTCAACAAAGCAAAAACAACCGCAGAAATAGCCGTGTCCTCTGGCTATTGTTGACTAACTTCATGTGAAAAATCAAAACCCTCAAATATGTCTAAGCTTACAAATTAAATGGAAATGGCTGACTGTCCGCTGGCGTTGGCACACAGCGACTGACGGGGAGAGACAGAGGGAAGGAGCGAGAACGAAGGAACCAAAATACTAGAGGACGAGGGAGACAGAAGAACGTCCATGACATCATGCTTTACAGAAATTCTTCTCTCCCGTCACATGGAGCTGAAATGAGACCCAGATGGTGAGCAGGCCTGGCCCAACCTGGCAACCCAGGGGAGGCAGCGGCATATTCACCATCAGCAGAAACAGTGTCAGTGGTCCCACAGAGCCACATGGACACCAACGACTGGTCCAGCACAGAGACACTGTGAGCCCACGTCCCTAAAAGCATGTTGTGATTCAAATGATCATAAACTAAACAGGGAGTGCAATGTCAGATGTGGAGTGGCTCTATAAAATAGACGGTGGTCAATGTGGTGCCATTGTACTATAAGAGTCTGGTTTCCTCCTGTCTGTACCAGTCTGTCCCCTCTCTGTCTCTCAGCCGCTGTCATGCAACTGGGTTGTAGTTCAAAGACACGTACGCAGTTTTCTCAAAGCACTCTTGACTGATCTGATGTGTCTAGACCACTGACTTCCAACCAGGGGTGAGATTGTTTAGAAGCAGTGAAATAACATTTGGATTTAAAATACATTATTGAGTCAGCTGTGGCACCTGAACGCCACGTGCTGTGAGTGTGTGTGAAACTAGTTAGCCATCAAACAGAGACATGGTGACTGGTTTAAAAAAATCATTAAAATAGTTAAAAGTAATGGATAAATGATTGAAATATTTAGCTAAAGGTAATGAATAAATATTGGAATAGTTAGCTAACAGTAACAGATAATGGTTCAAATAGTGAGCTTATAGCAAAGTAGTTGAAAAGATAGCTAAAAGTAACGGATAAATGGTTAAAATAGTTCGCTTGTGGCTAAGTGGTTGAATAGTCAGCTAAAGTAACATATAATGGTTTAAATAGTTAGCTTATGGCGATGTAGTTGAATAGTTAACTAAAAGTAACGGATAAATGGTTGAAATAGTTAGCTAAAAGTAACGGATAGTGGTTGAGATAGTTAGCTAACAGTAACAGATAATGGTTGAAATAATTAGCATATGGCTAAGTGGTTGAAATAGTTAGCTAAAAGTAACGAATAAATGGCTGAAATAGTTAGCTAACAGTAACAGATAATGGTTCAAATAGTGAGCTTATGGCAAAGTAGTTGAATAGTTAGCTAAAAGTAACGGATAAATGGTTAAAATAGTTCACTTGTGGCTAAGTGGTTGAATAGTCAGCTAAAAGTAACATATAATGGTTTAAATAGTTAGCTTATGGCGATGTAGTTGAATAGTTAGTTAAAAGTAACGAATAAATGGTTGAAATAGTTAGCTAACAGTAACAGATAATGGTTGAAATGGTTAGCTAAAAGTAACGAATAAATGGTTGAGATAGTTAGCTAACAGTAACAGATAATGGTTGAAATAGTTAGCTAACAGTAATAGATAATGGTTGAAATAGTTAGCTAACAGTAACAGATAATGGTTGAAATAATTAGCATATGGCTAAGTGGTTGAAATAGTTAGCTAACAGTAATAGATAATGGTTGAAATGTTTAGTTAAAAGTAATTAATAAATGGTTGTAATAGTTAGCTAAAAGTAATGGATAGTGGTTGAGATAGTTAGCTAACAGTAACAGATAATGGTTGAAATAATTAGCTTATGGCTAAGTAACAGATAAATGGTTGAAATAGTTAGCTAACAGTAACGAATAAATGGTTTAAATGGTTAGCTAAAAGTAACGGATAGTGGTTGAGATAGTTAGCTAACAGTAACAGATAATGATTGAAATAATTAGCTTATGGCTAAGTGGTTGAATTACTTAGCTAAAAGTAACGAATAAATGGTTGAAATAGTTAGATAACAACAATAGATAATGGTTGAAATGTTTAGTTAGAAGTAATGAATAAATGGTTGTAATCGTTAGCTAACAGTAACAGAATGGTTATAATAATTAGCTTATGGCTAAGTGGTAGAAATAGTTCACTATAAGTAACAGTTGAAATGTTGAGTTAACAAAAAAATGGTTGAAATAGTAAGCTGAAGGTAATGGATAAATGATTGACATAGTTAGCTAAAAGTCAAAGATAAATGGTTGCAGTTCATGGTCTAAAAAAATCAATAAATAGGAGAATGTCTGGCTTTTATCAATTCAAAAGGGACTATGAATGCAATCATGACTAAATCGACCTAGCCTAGACAGTTTGATTTTATGAAAACATTATTGAAGCAATATCCACTTCTATAAATTGAACAGTGTTAAACATCCAATTTAAAATCATTATACAATTTAAGTGAACACATTTTGAGCATGACAGCGGGGGTACTTGAGTTAATCTGACAGGGCTGTGGGGCTCATGTCTGACAGTAAAGGTTGGACACCACTGGTCTCATTTCATTACAGGACATAAAGGTAATTATAGAACTGATTTTAACACTGCATTTGTGCTCTCAATTCTCTTTCTCCATTTTTATCATCAAACCTGCTGGTTCTTTAAAAAACAAGTGAGCATGCATTTATATTCTGCACTCTATTATTAGAGCTGTTGGAGAGAGCACCAGTACGTGCTGCACAGACTGGGAGCAGCGCCAGCAGGCAATTGATACAATCATATCCTAATTCAGCTACCTTGTGGGTGGCAAACGTGTCGGCCCTTCCTCACACACATTACTGCGTAGGTTTAATAAAACACTTTGAGCAGAGCACAAAACAAAATACTCTCTACTAGGACAGATAGTAGCTGATGCTGTGATCACAGATTTACAGATTTATATTCCACAAGGCTGGATGTTTGCTGAAATTACAAGGCTCTCTTTAACATCTCCTTTCATATTAAACACATCTAAAGCCAGATAAGCGTCTGCCAAATGTAAAAACATGTGACAGTGAAAGTTTACTCTAAAAGCACATCAAAGTGTGAAGAAACAAGACTGATTGAACCTCCAGCTGACTCATAACACAAAACATCGCATGGCGCAGTGACAGAAAAAAAACAGTTAGAATTGGACAAATGTGCAAAATTACACGTATGAGTGACTGAGGCTACCATTTTCAACTCGCCTCAAAACCCACTTGGCAAGTGGAAGTTTCCCACAGTTCCCTTCACAGCCCATCAGTCAGGCCGGAGAGGAGCGGGGGCCTGACTGTCAGGGGTCAGTGCTACGCTGAACATGGAGAGAATATGAAGCAGCTGCCTGGGACAGGAGAGCCTCATGTGTTACCATATGTGAGTGTTTCTCTGCCTCATTCATTCCTCTACATAAATGATTATGGGTCATGGTCAAACATCATCGTGCATTAATACAAGTGTAAAGATTTCCGTCTGCAAGTTTGATGCATTTGTAAAATTAGTGAAAATGTGTTAAGTTGGTTCTCAGTGAAAGTAGATTCACTTAATTAATAGTTGCATTACATAAAGAAATAAATGCCAACTAATATTAAATAATATTAACTTAAACAGAGCCAGGCCCCTGGACACAGACATATGAAGGGACCCCCACCCATTTTACATTTCTGTGTAGCTGTTTTGTGTCTCTTTGTAGCCTGTTTGCGAGTCTTTTTGGTTATTTTGCGTCTTTGCAGTAGGTTTTCATCTATTTCTAGTCATTTTGCATCACTTTTTTGCATCACCATTTGTTGGCCTTTTTGCATCTTCATGGTTTGTTTGCATCACTTTGGAGTCATTTTACAGTCATTTTGCATCTCTGTGTAGTTGTTTTGTGTCTCTTTGTAGTCAGTTTTGGTCATTTTACATCTCTGTTGCTGGTTTGAAGTCATTTTGCATCAATTTGTAATCAGTTTCTGTCACTATGTGGTCATTTTGCATCTAGTAGTCGTTAGTTTACATCACTTTGGAGCCACTCTGCATCACTCTGTGGTCATTTTGCATCTGTTTCTGGTCTCTATGTGTCTCTGGTCACTTTGCATCTCTTTGTAGTAAGTTTTCATTTCTTTGTAGCCATTTTGCATCAC
The DNA here is from genome assembly GCF_006386435.1 of Epinephelus moara. Taxonomy (NCBI): domain Eukaryota; kingdom Metazoa; phylum Chordata; class Actinopteri; order Perciformes; family Serranidae; genus Epinephelus; species Epinephelus moara. The sequence goes on along the minus strand of NC_065523.1, from coordinate 35,985,661 downwards.
TTTGCATCATTGTGGTTCTCTTTGTAGTAGGGCTGCAACGATTAGTCAACTAATCGATGATTAATCGACTATTAAAATAATCTGTGACTATTTTAGTAGTTGACAAATTGGTTTGAGTCATTTTTCATAGCAAAGTACTATAAAAGTACCCGAAAATACTCTTACTGCAGCTTCTTACGTTCAGATATTGGCAGCTTTACACACTCTCCCATGACAGTGAACTAAAACCCTTTGGCGTGAGTACGAAACAAGACATTAGATGACATAGTTTTGGGGTTTGGGAGAGACAGACCGACATTTTTCAACGTTTTAACACATTTTTTGATAAAATGATTAGACGACTAATCGAAGAAATAATCGACAGATTAGTCGACAGTGAAAATAATCATTAGTTGCAGCCCTACTTTGTAGTCAGTATGTGCCTCTCTGTGGTCATTTTGTTTGTTTTTGCATCTTTGTGTAGTTGTTTAGTGACACTTTGTGGTCATTTTGCATCGTTTAGAGACACCAGTTTGTGTCTTTTTAAAGTAGTTTGCATCTTTTTGTAGGCATTCTGTGTTTCTCTGTGGTTATTTTGCATCTTTGTTTCATCGTTAAGTGTCTCTTTGTGGTCATTGTGCATCTCTTAGTAGTCGATTTATGTCTCTTTGTGGAAGGTTTGCATCTCCTTGTAGTCATTTGCATCACTGTGGGGTCATTTTATAGTCATTTTGCATCTGTGTTGTCATTCTGTGCCTCTTCATGGTTACTTTGCAGCACTTTGTGGTTGGATTGTGTCTCTTTGTGGTAATTCTGCATCCCTTTGGGGTCATTTTACAGTCATTTTGCATCCCTTTAGTCATTGTGCTTCTCTTTGTAGTCAGTTTGTGCCTCTCTCTAGTCATTTTGCATCACTTAGAGACACCAATTTGTGCATTTTAAAAGTAGTTTGCATCTCTCTGAGGTCATTTTGCAGCTGTGTAGTCATTTTGTGCCTCTTTGTGGTAGGTTTGCATCTCTTTATAGTCATTTGCATCAGTTTGGGGTCATTTTGTAGTTATTTTATATATCGTGTAGTCAATTTGTGTCTCTAAATTAGTTTGCATCTTTGTGTTGTCATTTTGAATCTCTGTGTAGTCGTTTTGTGTCTTTTTTAATTAGTTTGGCCTCCCTTTTTGGTCATTTGCATCTTTTTGTGGTCATTTATATTTGCTTTGTGCCTCTTTTTCGTCAAAAGTTTTCAACAAAAAAATGTTGGTCCAGCATTTCCATCCATCCATGACGCTACCAAACCTATTCCCTGTCACCTTCTGCCTGTGGTGGGTGAGACACCAGAGTCTGTGGGGGAGGCCTGTGTCACCCCTGTCCACCCCTCTGGCCCCAGCCCTGCTTTTATGAATACATTTGTAAATTGTGCAACTCCAGCTGATAGGAATGTGAAAGCTGCTGCTGCCAACATAAATGCCTCTTGACAAAATGATGGCAACCCTGCATGCAAAGTCATGGGAAACTCACTGAGACTGACTTCTTGATGCCTGCAGCCAGTGAGTGAGACACAACACACACCTCTCTTTCACACTCCTCTCTCAATATCTGAATGTCCCACAGCGAGGAGCAGAAATCCAGACAGATCATTAGCACCAACCACTCTGCATCCCCACCGCCAGACCATATGGACCCACTGCTCAATGGAAACAACCCCTCCCCTGGGTCTTCTTCTTTCAGGGATAGGTGTCAGGCCACCCTTATTATTTCCTCTTTGGAAGACATGCTCAGTCTGGCTTCTCTGCGGTTTTATCTGATGACACCGCTCACACAAAAAGCGGGATGGTGAAAGGGGGGCCTCCCACTGACAGAGAGATGGATGCCACAAGTGACAACCTTTTGTTTTAGTAAAATACACTGAGATGCTGGCTTTGCAGAGGCAAAAGGCGGAGGCCAAGGGGAACAACTTGTTCACTTGTTCCGTTTGGTTAAGCAAACCATGGCACTGTCAGAACTTGTTACTTTTCCAGGTTTGTTTCTGGAGCTCAGGGGGGCTTGAACTGTTGATATAACACCCCCCTGCTCTGTTGAAAATAAGCATCACAGCAAATACACTCTGCACGGATAAAAACTCAGATCAGGCTTCAAATTACCACGGGCTTTGTCCTCCTCTCTGAATAGTTTACTGGCTCTAAAGTGGCAGTTTATACTCTACGTGCCAAAAATGTCAATAAAACCGCCTTAATCGCCCATCCAATCTGTAATAGCACCTGCTTATGGAAACACAACACGCCCCTGCAGTCTATCTCCGCAGCTGCAATGTTTCCTTCCTATTAAAGCGCTACTACAGTCGGAAACACGGGTCAAAGCGTAATTACGCATTCGGACAGGCGCACTTTGTTTGTGGAAATGACTTCCTGGCTTTTCTTTTCTTCTGGATGTTGATAAAAAATCAGGGGTCAACAAATACATTTGTCACTGAACAAAACAAATAACTTATAAAGCTTTGGAAACAACACTTAATTATTATTTTATCTAAGCATACAGGAAAAATGGCGCAATACTTGGAGCAATGTCTGCTCTAAATTGTGCATTTATGTTTCCTTAAAAAGGCCGATCTGATGTGGATAAATATATTTTTTTCTTACAAAACACAAACACTGAATTTAACATTTTATTTCAGTAATTTTCAGTTTATTTACTTTGAATTTATTTAAATTTAGAGAATTTATTTATGTAAATAAATAAAACTCTTTTGTGACTTTGTTTGGACTTATTAAAAGTCATAATAATAACAGTAACAAAGCAGATTGATTTCCGAATAAGATTCAATTTTATTAAGTTTAAATGTTTAATTTAAATGTGTCTTGATTTTAATATTAAGGTTCTTTTACCGTTTAGGTCGTTGGATTTCAACTCGAGGCCTTCTCCCCTCTCTTCGCCTCCACCAGGATTTGTTTGGCCACAATCAAATTAATTAGACCCTAATTAAGTCAGATTACCACCTATTAATGTGAGCCTTTAGCATCGACATTTCTTTAGAACAAAATCATGAATGTTATGTCACCAGTTGAGAGGTGTATCTGTGTTTCATTCCCAACAAATAAAAGTACATCTGTACGTAAATCTTTCTGTGCGTAAAGACAGGACACAGGGATCGTGCGTATTTGTAGCAGCACATTTTTAAAAGAATCGAATAATTTAATTAAATAAAATCAGATTTTGGAGCTTAAATAATGAGGATGAGGAGGAAAAGAGGAGATGCCTTACCGACACACTCGTTGGCTTCCCGGGCCGTGGCGCGCTGCCATGGTCGGTCATAGTGGAAAGGTTTGCACCTGTCGCACTCCGGTCCCGCCGTGTTGTGTTTGCACTCACAGACCAGATTCCCCTCTCTGTCCTTGACGCATTTCGAAGCGTGCCCGTTGCACTTGCATCGTCCTCCGACCTGCAGGTCCGACACCGCGTAAAAGTAGGAGTCTCGGGCCAGCTCCGAGTCGTCCTCGTTCTCGTCTCCGAAAGTGTGAAGCCGGCTGAAGATCACCTTGATGTCGGTGGCCGTCACCCAGTCCTGCAGCACCGGGGAGTTGTCGAAGTCGTGCGCTGAGGGTCTCCCGTCCAGGGTGCTGAAGGCGATGAGTCCACCTGTCAGAGGGTGCATGTCCGTGTGGGAGTCCGTGCAGATGGCCTCCTGCTCGTTCTGCTTGGTGATCGCTGCCTTATTCTGCCTGTTGTACATTTTCTTACACTGAGTGGAGTAATACTGGAACGGCACCCAAGACTTGCCGTAGTCCATGGACTTGTAGATGGCCATGGACTCGGGTCTGGGTGAGCAGAACTGCAGGCTCACATAGGTGACCTCAAACTTTTTACCGAGCGACAAGGTGAGTGTGACGTTCTGCGGGTACTGCACGTAGTTTTCAGACTGCCAGCAGGTGAGGTTGTGCGGGTTGTTGAGGTCTGTTAAATACGCAGGTGGATGGGACTTCTTGGGATCCCCGGCGTCGCACGTGTGACAGTCCCGCGTCCTCTCCTCGCCCTTCTCGGTCACCACGCAGTACCTGGCGGCGGGGTTGCCGCAGGTGCTGGATACGCGCACGTCCTTACCGAAAGCGGAGTTGACGAAGTCGGGGATGCACCTCCGAGGGTTCCCGTTCTCATCATAGCACGGGTCCGGGGGGGACGACTGTGCAGCGAACATGCTGAGCCCGTATCCTCCAAAGACCCCCTCGCTCAGCGCAGACACTGTCACCAAGGTGACCCAAACCTCCAAAATCCTTTGCATTGTAATCCGTGCACCGCAGGGACTCTGGCGCTGAAATGTAACGACATAAAACAACCAAGATTAATAATGAATTCAGATACAGGCAAAACAATCACAATAAATGATGCTCTGATGTGGAAAAACTTGGACGCACAAGCGAAATAAAATATTCTTACGAGGCAAAGAAACCCAGGACTCTACCTCCAAATAAACTGCTCAGTCTGAAAGTGAAGCTCAACTCCTTCTAACAATTTGGAGAACAACCTATCCCGTTTACGCACGAACAACTACTGCTCCACTTTCCCCCCTCTGTGAAATTCCTAAATAAAAATAAGAGATGGCAAAAGCCCAGCTGGCTGTGAGTGTCCCTCTGCCTCTGCCTGTCCTCTCAGTCACACCTCTGCCCACCTCTATCTCTTTCTGTCCCATTCCCTCTCTGTTATAATGGGAGAAAGGGGGTCCACTCATTCACAGGAGAGGAGCCTTTGGAGTGGCTCTGCGGAGGGAGAGGGAGCAGCGACATCTTCCGGCAGATCAACGGTACTACATGTTGAACTAGAGCACACACTTCTTTTGTCCCAATAAGGAGAAATATGATGCAGTGAAATCTTGTGATTTGAAGATATAGAAAACAAACTGACATGTTTATTTATAGCTTAAGAAAATGGCTTTAAAAACAAGACATCTGCCTCACAAGATTATTTTATGTTGCAGCAAATAATACATGTTTGCTTAATTTGCAAGTGGGAGTAGATTTGTTGTACAAACACCCATTTTCTTAATAAAGAGGCAAACTCCAGCTAAAATATCTAATTTAATTTAGAAAACCTTCATGAGGAACCTGTTTGTTGCTGTTTGCATGTGGGAAATATAAGTGTGTGACACATCAAATGATAACACACATTATAGAAGCTTTTGTGCACAGACATAAATACACGTGTGCCTTGAGATTTTGGCTTGCCCTTTGGTGTACCTTGGGCACAACTAATAAATTATAAGTTCCTCAACATATTAGTCCAGGGATGACTGTGGGAGTTGTCCCAATTAAATCTTTTTAGTGAGTCTCTGATCAGGAATCTTCACAGCTCTATTCCAAAGCCGAAGCATTTGACATTTATATCTGATGTTTAGAGGTTCTCATCCTATGTCTCCACTATCGGCCAAAACTGAGGTACATTTTAGGACTCTCAGAGAGGATTGAATCGCTCTGTGATACACTGTGTTCAACTTGTGTGTTCAGGGAAACCCCAAACACCAGAAGCTCAGTCAGACTCAGGACACACACACATGGATTATAGAGTTGTGTTTAAGTTTAGAATCCCAGATTGTCACATTGTCTAAATTTGGTCAGTACACATCCTATCGCTCTGCTGCTGACTGAGCTACAACACTGACAGCTTCTTTAAATGTTATGTGCTCATCCAGCGTCAAGCCAGGATGTTCATGCTGGTCAGTGTGTGACAGCACTGTTGGACCACAGTTAGAAACAACTGAAGTTCTCTCCAATGACAATAAGACTGAAAGTAATGAAACAGAGACAATGTTTGACAGTGACTGTACCGACCACAGTTGCGCAACTGCTTCTGCTGTGGGCACGGTCACAGTTTGCAAAACCACACGCAGAGCTGCAGTACAACGTTATATTAGAGTATATTGATATTCTGAGCACATTATTGACACTCACTGGCTTCTTTATTAGGTACACCTGTTCAACTGCTCGCTTACACAAATAGTTAATCAGCCAATCACGTGGCAGCAACTCAACACATTTAGGCATGCAGACATGATGAAGACGAGCTTCAGAATGATGAAGAAAGGTGATTGAAGTGACTTTGAACGTGGCATGGTTGTTGGTGCCAGACGGGATTTTCAGCACAACCGTCTCTAGGGTTTACAGAGGATGGTCCCAAAAAGAGAAAATATCCAGTGAGCCAAAATGCCTTGTTGATGCCAGAGGTCAGAG
>NC_065523.1:35947729-35979306 GCF_006386435.1 Epinephelus moara | reverse complement strand
CCAGATCTCAGTCCAATAGAGCACCTTTGGGATGTGCTGGAACGGGAGATTCTCATCATGGATCCACTGTGTGATGTCATCATGTCAATATGGACCAAAATCTCTGAGGAATGTTTCCAGCACCTTGTTGAGTCTATGACACCAAGAATTAAAAAGGGGGTCCAACCTGGTACTAGCAAGGTGTACCTAATATAGTGACCTGTATATATTATAACTACTGCCTAGTATCAAATCATTTGGGCTAAAAATAACAAAAAATAAACTGTGATTTTTAATTTTACACTACGTGTCTTCCAGGGTAAGTAGCCCATTAGCCATTTTTGAAACATAAAACTGGTTTTAAATCTTTATGTTAACCTACATTAAAAAGGTACTGTAGAACAGCTACAAACTATTTTAATTAAAATTGCTGTGCAGACACAAGAAGTAGAAAAGCTACAAGCCACTGAAAGCTGTCAACACTTTGCAGTTACAGATTTAGCCTACTGATTTGCCATTTGTTGCTCTCAGTGGTTATTAAGGGTGGAAACCTTCAAACGTAAGACATAAACATGACATTTAAGACCTTTAACTAGGACGTTGTGCATGAATAAACCTAGATTACTGAGGTGAAATATTTATTTTGTATGATTAATTTGTCAGTAATGAGGTCTATCATGTGAAGACTCCTCCTACAACATTAGTATATCGTCTTATGTAAACCACCTCTGCCTAAAGACTCATTCAGTTCCTGTTTTGCAGCACACGCTCTCTGACTCTGCAGTCGGAGGGTCTATTTTTGAAAAGCACCAACACAGGAGGATGTGGTCTCGGTATTGTTTCCCTCCGTTGCTCAGCTGTGGTTGATCTGGGATGATCGAGGACACTGATACCAGCAGTCGATGGGTGAGACGCATGTCTGTCTCTTTTTCATTTCTAACTTCTTTTTATGCTTTAACATGTTTACAGTAAGTTACATGTATGTGTCCTGTGCCTTTCTCAGGTTGGCCAGTGGAGCCATTTAATATGTGTTCACCATTTCCATATACTGCCTCTCTAATAGGAACAAACTTCTGTTACATAACTTCCATCAGATCTAACTGCAAAGTGTTGTTCAAGTTCTGCATGTTTCCTGTTCCCCTTCTTTTAAAAGCTGCTGCAGGCCTTTATCAGTACACTCAGAATTAGGCAATATAAAGTTTGCTTTGCAAAGCATTTCATAGGTTATTGAGTCTCAGCAGTGTGTGTTTCTTTTCTTTATTGAAAGATAACGTGATAAGTATAATGATCCACTTTGTGCAGTTAAAGCAATAAAAAAATCTTAATGTTTAAAGCAGCAGCAGCAGCAGAGAGCAGTGTTTTTGCATTGTGGCAGTAACAGTCAGGTTTGCATGGAAGTGCTGGACAATATATCCTCACACATACAATGGACTAACACCTGCTTCCTCAGTAGACAAATCATTGAACTGGCTTGTTTGCAGAAGCTGGATATGCAGGTACCTCAGAGCCCAGAGCTGCTGCACTTAATATATGCAGTTCAGAGTTTAAACTGGTTTTACTGTTAGATTAATACAACAGTCTTTAAGAAAATCATCATCACTTATAACCTGTCATCAGATGATCCCTGCCAGTGCCTTTTGTGTCAGCTCCTACTTTAAATTCAAGAAATCTCAAGAGAAAAAATAAATTGAACTGCGATTGGAGTAAAGAAAATATATCCACATATTGAATCAGCTGGAACTGCTGAGCACTGTTGCAACTGAGAATGCATGAAAACTATTAAGTTAGCAAACACATAGCTAAAAGTGATGGATAACATATTGAAATAGCTCAAAGTAAACAGATGAAATAGTTGCTAAATGTTGAATAAATATTTGGAATTATACAATTTCAACTGTTAGCAAAAAGTAATAAATACAGACTAGCGAAAAGTAATGGATAAACAGTTTATCAATCATCAATCAATCAATCAATCAATCAATAGTAATGAGTGATTGGTTAAAAAGTTATGAATCATTTAGAATAGCTATAAATAATGGATAGATGCTAAATTAGTTAGCTAAAAGTAACGGAATGCTAAAATAGCTAGCTAAAAGCAATGATCAATTGTGCAAGTAGTTAGCTAAAAGTAATGGATATGGCTAAAATAGTTAGCTAGAAGTAATAGATAAATGGCTAAAATAGCTAAAAGGAATGGATAGATGGCTAAAATAGTTAGCTAGAAGTAATCGATTAGTAGTTAAATAGCTAAAACTAATGGATATGGCTAAAATAGTAAGCTAAAAGTAATGGATAAATGGCTAAAATAGCTTAAAGGAATGGATAAATGGCTAAAATAGCTAGCTAGAAGTAATGGATAAGTAGTTAAATAGTAAGCTAAAAGTAATGGATAAATGGCTAAAATAGCTTAAAGTAATGGATAGATGGCAAAAATAGTTAGCTAGAAGTAATCGATTAGTAGTTAAATAGCTAAAACTAATGGATATGGCTAAAATAGTAAGCTAAAAGTAATGGATAAATGGCTAAAATAGCTTAAAGGAATGGATAAATGGCTAAAATAGCTAGCTAGAAGTAATGGATAAGTATTTAAATAGTAAGCTAAAAGTAATGGATAAATGGCTAAAATAGCTTAAAGGAATGGATAGATGGCTAAAATAGCTAAAAGTAATGGATAGATGGCTAAAATAGTTAGCTAGAAGTAATCGATTAGTAGTTAAATAGCTAAAACTAATGGATATGGCTAAAATAGTAAGCTAAAAGTAATGGATAAATGGCTAAAATAGCTTAAAGGAATGGATAAATGGCTAAAATAGCTAGCTAGAAGTAATGGATAAGTAGTTAAATAGTTAGCTAAATGTAATGGATAAATGGCTAAAATAGCTAGCTAGAAGTAATGGGTAAATGGCTAAAATAGCTAGCTAGAAGTAATGGATAAGTAGTTAAATAGTAAGCTAAAAGTAATGGATATGTAGTTAAGTAGTTAGCTAGAAGTAATGGATAAATGGCTAAAATAGCTAGCTAGAAGTAATGGATAAGTAGTTAAGTAGTTAGCTAGAAGTAATGGATAAATGGCTAAAATAGCTTAAAGTAATGGATAAATGGCTAAAATAGCTGGATAAATGGCTAAAATAGCTAGCTAGAAGTAATGGATAAGTAGTTAAGTAGTTAGCTAGAAGTAATGGATAAATGGCTAAAATAGCTAGCTAGAAGTAATGGATAAGTAGTTAAATAGTTAGCTAAAAGTAATGGATAAGTGGCTAAAGTAGTTAGCTAAAAGTAATGGATAAGTAGTTAAATAGTTAGCTAAAAGTAATGGATAAATGGCTAAAATAGTTAGCTAAAAGTAATGGGTGATTGGCTAAAAAACAGTTAGCTAAAAGTAATAGATAAACAATTAAAATGGTTTGCAAAAAGTAATGGATAAATGGCTAAAGTTGTTAGCTAAAAATAGGCCAGGGGATCCCTCAGCTGTCAGCTGATTAATCTTTGCTAATATGTTGAGTTCATGTTAAAATTTAATTTTTGAAGAAAAACAAAACTTAAATTAGATTATCAAACAATAATTTGGCAGCCCTCCTACACTAAGTACGAAGACTCCCTAGCGGTTGCCGACCCCCTGTTGAAGACCCAGGGCTCAAAACATATAACTTCTACAGTTGTTCAGATGCAAACTTGACCAAACTAAATAAACACTGACAGTTTAATTGTATGAAAAATGTGACTATATTGTAACAGTATACACTTAAATTTAGTTAATACCCTAGTGTCAACATCCAGTTATCCAGTTTAAAATCAACTGAAATGAACCCATATGGAACATGACCGCGGCGTTAATAAGGGATTCCTCTGCTCCATTACAACACTTCACACACACTCTTCATTATATTTCACTAGCTCAGATGCAGTTTCTCCGTCTGTCCCGTCTTAGTGCTACATCAGTGCTTCCCGGAAGGCCTCTTCCTGTTTTGACGGGCACAGGTGACCCCAGTTTTCCAGTCGTGTCACTGCACACATTATTCAATAGTGGTCTCAGTGACACATCTGCCAGCTGGGCACAATTGTAGCTTCCGTATGTGCATTGACATCCTGCTAGCCAAATATACTTAGGAGGAAAATATTTTTTCTCATCAGAGGGAAGTCTCATGACAGTCTTATTTAAATTTTTCTTTCTAAATCATACACAATAGGCACTGAAACAGACCCTGCCTGGGGAAATGTCCTAAATTACCCCAGTGAAATGTTATGGTTTCCAAAATTGTCCATTTCATTGTGCGGTCAGTGTGGTTTTACTTGTTTGTCATAAAATGCTGTGCACCCCGACCACAGGTGTCATGTGATCTGTAGTAAGCAAATTCCATAAATGTGTGTTTTGTTCATAACTGTTGTTCTTCACTGGGTTTGTTGCTTTAACATATTTGACTGATTCTTTAACCTTGACTGACATTTGTGCTCCTTATTATGTAACACTCAGATACTTGTCTCTGCTTGTTGATAATGAGCAATAATGATAAAATGGGAAGTTGTCCTTTTGTAAGATTCATTTCCAACCCACTTTGAGTCACATGAAATCTGGCGTCAGCAGCTGATTTTAAGAATGAAGTAGAAGTAGAGAAGCAGAAGAAGTTGTGGCTGCCTCTTTCGACCAGCTCATCTCCGGTCCGCACACACAGTCTGTGACTCATTGGTTTTAGTAGGAAGTGGCAGGCTGTATTTTCTGCACTGACATCTTTGCCGTGGACATTTGTGCTCGCACCTCTGTTTGTGCGAGCCGTGTCCTCTTGATTGTGTTTGATTGTCTCTGGAGAGGAACAATAATGATTATGGAGTGTTGGCAACAGCAATAACAGGAAGTTTGGACTACTGAAGAGACATAATATATCGGTTTACTGGAACACAATAATAGGGTGTGATTCTTGTTTTTATTTTGGGACTTCCTGTGGTTTATCTCCTGTATTTCTGTCTGGATGTTGTGATGCCTCTGCAGAAGATGATGCCGAGGATGGAGCAGAGCTCGTGCACTGAGGATCGTATCCAGCATGTCCTCGAGCGTTGCCTCAGCAGCTTGGGCCTGGACACTCCGGACAAACAACTCTGGAACGGTATGGTTATAACTTTCAGAAACTATGCTGAAGATATGACACAAGTTGGGTCCTCGAGTCACACCAGAAATCTACATGTGGTACAGAAAAGTACAGATGATATCTTAAAACCAATGTTGAAACCAGTTTGTTCAAGTCCTGACACGCTTCTGCTGAACTTCACTAAATAAATGACGAAGACGGCAAGTAGATTTTTAACATGTTAAATTATCGATAGACGCAACCAGCAAACCAACAGGGAACATACTGTCCATCTTATGGCGACAAACGGGAATTGAAAGTGGTGACACACAGAATAAAGAGCGACCGAAAGTATGGAGGATTGTCATGGTGGTTAATGCAAGTTCAGTTTTGAAATACTTAACTGCTGTAACTTTATTCATTCAGTCATTTCCAACAAGGGAGATTGGTGTAATCATTTTGCTTTCACTTAGCGTCTACTGAATATTAGTTAACATGTGAATCTAACTAGTGTGTTTAGCGCCTGTTATCAGACTGAAACCTAAAAGGAGAAACAAGCTGTGTTTGTGTCTGTCCGCAGCTGGGCTGTGCATTAACCGCTGGTGTTTGGAGGAACTTGTGAAGAGAGATCCGCACAACTTCCTCATCCTTCTACAGAAAATACTGAGGAAAACAAAGGAGGTTAAGAGCTGAAAAACAACATCATTAGTGTGATATGAGGAATGACAACATGTTTCAGTTCATGATTTTATGTTTTTTAACAGGTGCTGGAGCAGAGTCAGTACAAGCTGGTGGTGCCTCTCACTCTCCTGTTCTCTTCAACCCTCCTCAAAGTGAGTTGGTGGAGTCAGCGGCTATATGAACACAGATTCTTCCCGTTTATTCTATTTAACCTGGTGACTTGTTTCTTCTCAGGCTCCTCAGGTGGCGTCAGACTGTGACGTGCTGCAGGAGGCCTACCTGTTGTTCCATAGTTTCCTATCCTGGCCTGAGCCGTGCAGCTCCGCCTGCAAACGCCTGCTGAATATCATCCAGCAGGAGCTCAGAGCACCAGGTACCACTGACGCTCTTATGCACTGATGTGAAGGCTGAATGTTGTGTCACTGTTTTCTTTCAAGTATGGAAGGAGGTACTTAAAGGAACACTTCAACCCCAAAATGATTATTTGTTTATGATTACACATCCCATGTTACGCTGAATTCATAGTGGAAACTTAGTTTTTCTAGCATGCCTCCCCGGTGTACGGAGAATCCGAAAATTAGGGCTTCCCCCGCCCAAGAATTGTCCTAGTCCTCATCATGGTCCATCAGTGGACTAGTCTCCTGCATGTTTCTGATATGAATGTAATGATTAAATGATATATTTTGGTGGTTTGAGTTGAAGGTGTGAGAAAGAATAGTATCAGTAACATTGTTAACACTGTGCTACATTACAGAGAAATACAAACCGTACTAATGAACCTTCATTAATATAGGCCTATATTTTATCTACAAGTGCACGTCACACACTGAGCGAGCCGCCTGTTAATGACGCTGTGGGCTAATGGGCATGTAGCTACTTCCATGTTTCTGATGATACGTCATGTTTGTAGTCGACCAATGAAGATGAGTTTACATATCACCTTGGGTTCATCCTTCACCTTCTCAAAATGATCCCACACTTTGGATTTCCTGCCCGACATGTTATTAACTAGCCTGTGGAATAACCGCACGTACCAGCCCTGGAGATTAACCTGACTCCTTTCTGACTGCTGAGCGTGGACACTTCCTGTGTCTGTCCTTTCAAATTAAAGTCCCACATGGTCCAGTCCAGGGGGGGGTCTCGTCTTAGCGACCAATGAAATCTTGCCAACTAATGACCTTTCTGGTCGGCTAATGTTAGGTCAACTATTAGGGGGCAGCCCTTCTGAAAATTAAGAAAGTTTTTGAAGAATTGGAGTGGAAAGAGGCCAGGATTAACAACAAAAACTATATCAAAGCATCCGTTTACAAACTCTAACACAAGTCATGCAGTGTAATATGGTCTCATTTATCCAGTTGTGTGCTCAGTACTTCCCAAACACATTTTCGCTAAAATCATATTTAAACACTTAAGTATAAAAAGCTCAGTTGTGCTACTCTTCAAATTGTGAGAAATCATTTCACAGTTCCGTCACCCAAAGAAAATGTTTGCACTGTGCGTTTCTACAAACCACAAATATGTTTCATTTGCACATTTCATACATCTCATATCAGCATTTCTGAAGTGAGGTAGCTTATGAGCTGCCTTTGTCATCAGGAGGTGGAGGGGCTGTTGGATGGCGTGACATATAGGGGAGAAGCCTGCCAAGCTGCAGGCCACTGGTCAGACCAGCAAACAACATAATGGGTTGTTTGAGCAAGTCATCGCTGCGTTTCCAGCGACTTCTTAGGCACCAAAGGTGGATGTTTTGCAGCAACATGTCACTGTGTTTCCAGCTGGAATATTGCCACATTAAGCAGTTGTTTTTTCCCAACATATTGTTGTGTTTCCTGACGGGATTGTGCCACCAAAACTGGGTATTTTAAACCAAACCAAATGACTTTTGTGCATCAACGAGGCATGAAGTTTATACCGTGCAAATGTGACGTATCTGTGGTTCGCAGAAACGTACAATGCCAACATTTTTTCTAAGATTGAGTTAGTATTAAACATTAAGGTCTTAGTGAAAATGCATGTGTTCGGGAAGTACTGAGCGTTCAACTTGATAAATGGGATGTGGAGTTGTGAACGAATAATCTGACATAGTTCTGCTGTCGTTAAACTCGGACCCTTTTTGCTTTAATTCATTAAATATTCCGCCATTTTTGGATTCTTCAATCACCGTGGTGCATGTGAGAAAAATAGTTTTCTTGCCAAATTCAGTGTAACACAGGGTGAGTGACTGATATACTAATGATCATTTTGGGGTGGAAGTGTTCCTTTAATGTTTTTTGTATACAGTTGGTCACATTTATAACATGACTGGTGTTGATGACGGGATAGTTGAGTTCATCAGACAGGGATCAGGGTTATGTAGGTATCAGTGCGACCACATGGGGGCAGTGTTTACCCACTGAGAAAACTAAACTGTCTGCTTACTTTTGTTTCAGGTATTTCATTTCAAAGACTGCTTCGCATGGAGCAGGGTATTTCCCCGGAGATTCACTGCGCTAAAACCATGTAAGTTCATTTAAATTTAAATGATAAATGCTATCAAAACAAGCTAAGCATGGCTCCTGTTTCCATACATCTTAAATGTCTTTATGGCACTTCTGAAACGACAACCATAAATTAAGAAAACACTTGAGATCTTGAGACATTTTATAAGATTTCTACATCATTGCTCTCTTTGTGTATGATGGTGTATGTGTGTGTTTCATCAGGACGGTGCTGTTAGTGAGCCCAGATGAAGACGTCCCTCCAGAGGTCCAGTCTGTCTCAGAGCGGCTGAGCAGCACCCAGCACTCCAGCAGAGACGTCACCATCACCCTCATCCTGCACGCCTTCCAGGCTGCTCTGGGCACCTGTCACGACCTGCAGGCGCTCCACACCACCCTGCAGGTGACTCACCAACATGTTTTAGATGCACAGTTCCTTTTTTATTCTTTTCTTTCTTAACCAAACATCCTAATGTTCCTCCAGACGAAGCGGCCAGAGGAGCTGGAGCAGCTCATGGAGGCAGTGACGGACCGCATGGAGACAGCAGCCTCTACAGCTGATCTCAGCACAGCTAGACGAGTTCTGCTGCAGAGCATGGAAAGGCTCAGGAAGAGCCTGGCTGGTCCTGGTCCTGCTGATGGCTGCCCAGATACCGGTGAGACAGAATATATATATGTACAAAAAGCCACAGACAAAGTGAAGATAAATAAATGTGTGACACGTCAGGCTTCCTTAACCTGAGTATGACCTCCTCTCATTAGGGGCTGTTGAGACTTTTACGCTGCCCCTCCCTAAATGTCACACGTGCTCCTGGGAGAACGACAACCTTGGTAATTAGATCAGTTTCAACAACTCTTCAGATGCCTTTTCCAGAGCTCTGTCTTTAACCGTTCTCAAACATTTTCTTCTTCAGATGTTCTGTATTACATTCTCACCAGCGGGTCGGACCTGGACTCACTTCCAGACTGTTTCCTGAAAGCAGAACTGGATGAGGACGATACTAACGACACCAGTGTGGATGAGGAAGACGAGATGGAGGGAAACAAAGTGGACCACGAGTTTCAAAACCACCGCATCTCCACCACATCCTCTTCCTCGAGGGACTCCGGCTACTCTCTGTCCTCCAGCTGGTCTGTGGTCTCCACGCCATCTGGCTCCTCAGGTGTGGAGAGTGACTTCAGCGAGGACACGACACACGAGGACGCAGAGAAGGGACAAGAGAGCCAACCGAAGCTTAGAAAGAAACCCAAAAAGAAGTCCAGATCCATCTTAGGTGTAGAGCGCTTCTCGTCGTTTTTCAAGAGTCCTCGCAGCCCGAGCAACTGCCGCCGTGTCCAGAGTATGGGCTACAGGGGTGACTTTACCACAGACTGTCAAAGAACTGGTTCGCAGCTTAAACACTCCAGGTCCATGTCCAGACAAGCTCATCCTCTGCATCCGTCCACCACTGGTCTGGATCCTCTTTCCCCCCGGAAGCACATGTGCGTCCGCCGGAGGCCGATCCTGAGCTGCGACGAGGGCGATGTGACAGAAGTGCCCACCTTAGTCAAAGTGGTGGTGTTTGGAGGTGACAGAGAGGCGGGCAGGTTGGCCAGGGCGTACAGCGACCTGCAGCAGAAAGAGAGTAAATGTCCTCGACTCACCAAGACGTGCAAACTGCAGTTTTACTTTGTTCCCACCAAAAGGAGAACGATAGGAAGCACAGGGGGAGGACACACACCGACCGAAGGGCCGACAGGAACCAAAACTGCTGCCTCTGTGGTGAGAAGGCTCATTCAGCCTTTTATCTGTATATGTAAATGTATATTAATGTATTCATAGATACCACTTCCTAACTAGAGGGGCACTCAGAGAGCGTGGACTCCCTCGTCTTACACCCCATGAATCAGATCTGCTCCAAAATTTAATGTGCTCTTCTTTGGCCCATGCTTCACCCTTCAGCCAAGTATCATGAAAAAGGCACTTATGATAACAACCTGAGCCCGTCAGTGTAAAAACAAGCACTTTTACTGGACGTAAAATGAAGGTGTGAACATGACCCAAGACGTTACATCGCAGCCTGTTTTGCAGCTGCTGGCTGCAGCGCTCTCACTGAAGACTGGACCGATATTAAAAATTGTTGCTCTGATTAGTGACTTCGACAAAAAAAGGGGGGAAATAGGGCTCAGGTTGAAAAATACCAAAGTTACTCTTTTATGTGGAAACCCTTTATAAACGGAGTCTCTGTAGAAAATAGTACTTTTAGATAATATGATGATGTGAAATGCTATTGATGTGTTTCTTTGACAGAGGTAATACAGCTTTTCTTGTCTCCCTCTGACAGGAGAGTAATGGCAGTATACTGGAGGACAGTACCACTGATATAGCACAGATGTTGGGCATGATGGACCCCTGGTACGAGCGAAACGTCCTCAGTCTGCTCAGCCTGTCCTCTGACGTCCTCTGTCAGGTACCTTCCATACCGTCTTCAACTCTGGTCCTTACATTACACAATGAGTCAAGACAGAAGCTGCTCGGGTCAAGCAGGATTTATACTGGTGTGTCAGCTCTATGAGGTGTGTCTGTGTCACTCTGCAGTTACACCTCCAAAACAGTGGTCGGCTGCAGGGTTTCTGTGAAGTGCTGTAAAGTTTAGTTGATTCAAAACACACATTAAACACACATTAAACATGGCTTGATAGAGACAGTTTCAAACACAAGTACACAAATCAGCTTCACTATAACTCGCAGCATTCACAGACAAACACTTGTCTTTATCTGGACACATTTTCCCCACAAATATAACATGCTAACGTTATTAGCACAAGCCTATGGCATTTTACATTGTATAAATTAGCCTAGCAGCTAGCAGAGATTTCCTCTGCTCATATGAAGCCAGGATAAATCACACACAAGACTTAAAATGCTATTTTTGTGGAGGCTTTATTGTCTTCACAATTTGTTGTTTCTTATCTGTGAAATTAAAGTAAATAAAAGCTTTGTGTCCACTGAGGGAAATGGTTTCAGCTTACAGAGACAGACAGGAGGTCTGCGTCGCTGCTCAGTGTAGTTACATGTCTGGGGAGGTGCACGTCAGGCTACGGCATAGGCTCTACATTGACGCAGAGCCTACGCCGTAGATACAGTGTTGATTCGATGTAAAAGTTTAAATCCTGCTTTCAAGAAAGGGGAGAAGGGTTATATAGAATCGTGTACAATCCTCAGTGTGTGAAAAAATCATTGACTTGCTTAAATATTTTGTAAATAAAATCTTACGGTGGTTATGTTTGACACCTTACTGTATGCACATACTCATTACCTACATTGTCTGAAATCCATGTGTGTGTTTACTCCATGAAACAGACTGCCTGTAAGGAGGGAGGAGATGAGTCAGTGAGCAGTGGCAGCGCAGAGAGTCTTCCCCTGCTGGCCGACCTGGTGCTTTATTACTGCCGACATGCAGACCAGCCTGTTCTGGTGCAGCTCTACCAGGCTGAGGTGAGAGCAGCAACACACACACACACACACACACACACAGAGTAATTACCTGATTCATTTTTTGTTTCCTCCTCCACACAGCTGACCCTGGCTGGAGGAGAGAAGAGAAGGGAAGTGTTTATTCACTCTCTGGAGCTCGGGCACACTGCTGGAACCAGAGCTGTTAAGGCCATGGGTGAGTCACACTCTGACACATCCAGACAGCCACAACAGCACACACACACACATACACACACACACATCTGATCTAATCTAATCTAATGTGTCTTCTTGCAGGTGCTGCCAGCAAAAGGTTTGGCATTGATGGAGAGCGTGAGGCTGTCCCTTTAACACTAAGTGTTGGCTACAACAAGGTATTTTTCACGCCCTCAGATTTCCAGTAACAGAAAATATTAAAGTTCACATTCAGAGCTATTTTTATATCTGTCTGTCTACACCCAATTACAGGTGGCTGTTAGTGGGAGGAGCCAGTGGATGCAGACAGAGAAGGTTTGCACATCGGTGAATCTCTACAAAGCCTGCAGGAACCCTGAGCAGCTCGGTGTGTAACACTGATGGTCCCAGCCTTTTAATCTTGTGCCAGCAGGTGAATTTTGTTTGGGTTTTTTTTGTCTAAGCAAATCAAATCTCATCCGTCCAGATTCAAGAATAGAAAGTCTGCAGCTGACGATGACAGAGGTCCTGAAGAGGCAATGCTCCAAGTCAAAAAAGGGCTACAACCAGGTGAAGGAAATTAAACATTGATAAACATAATCTCATACACACACCCCTCTCTTTAAAACTCCCCCTCCTCACATTTCCTCTCCCTCCACGTGCTCTCTGGCAGCACATCTCCATATCAAAGGTAAAGGTGGACAAGGTGGAGGTGAACGGAGGAAAAGACGGGACGACGTTTGCCGTGTGTCTGGATCAGGATGAGAAGAAGTTCATCCAAAGTGTCACCAGGTACAACAGAGCCTCATCACTGACTGTCATATCACTGAACCTTTACTTAAAGGAATACTTCATAGACATCTGAAACGTAACGGGGGGCCCAGCTGACACCTTTTTGTATAAAGTCACAAGCCAGTATCGAGCATTTTATAGCCTCACCATATGTTTTTTTTTTCAGCCCCTCCCCCAATTAAAAAATGTCCATATAAGTCATCTGACCGAAGTTTTGTTACCTAAATCTAACTACATAGTTTTGGTGCGTAACTGCGACTGTTTCACAGCATTGCCATGTTTGGTAAAACATGGCTAGTTACGTAGGTCAGGTTTAGTAAAGTTACATAGATTAGGTTTAGCAATGTAAAGTCACGTAGGTTAGGTTTAGCGATGTAAAGTTACGCAGGTTAGGTTTAGCAATGTAAAGTTAGGTAGGCTAGGTTTAGGAAAGTGAATTTACGCAGGTTAGGTTCAGGAAAGTAAATGTATGTAGGTTAGGGTTAGTAAAGTAAAGTTACTAATGTTAGGGTTAGGAAAGTAAATTTACGTAGGTTAGGGTTTAGGAAAAATACAGAGGTTAGGTATAGGAATATAAAGTTTGGTAGGGTAGGTTTAGGAATGTAAAGTTAAGTAGGTTAGGGTTAGGAAAGTAAAGTTACAAAGGTTAGGTTTAGGAATGTAAAGTTACGTAGGTTAGGGTTAGGAAAGTAAAGTTACGTAGGTTAGGTTTAAAAAAGTAAAGTTACATAGGTTGGGTTTAGGAAGGTAAAGTTACGTAGGTTAAAAAAAAGTCCATATAAGTCGTCTGACCGAAGTTTTGTTACCTAAATCTAACTACATAGTTTTGGTGCGTAACTGCGACTGTTTCACAACATTGCCATGTTTGGTAAAACATGGCTAGTTACGTTGGTCAGGTTTAGTAAAGTAAAGTTACATAGATTAGGTTTAGGAATGTAAAGTTACGTAGGTTAGGCTTAGGAAAGTAAAGTTACATAGATTAGGTTTAGGAATGTAAAGTTACGTAGCTTAAATTTGGGAATGTAATGTCACGTAGGGTAGGTTTAGGCAAGCAAAGTTACCTAGGTTAGATTTAGACAGATAACGTCACGTAGATTAGGTTTAGTAAAGTTACGTAGATTAGGTTTAGTAAAGTTACGTAGATTAGGTTTAGGAATGTAAAGTCACGTAGGTTAGGTTAAGGAATGTAAAGTTACGTAGGTTAGGTTTAGGAATGTAAAGTTACGTAGCTTAGGTTTGGGAATGTAATGTCACGTGGGGTAGGTTTAGGCAAGCAAAGTTACCTAGGTTAGATTTAGGCAGGTAATGTTACGTAGATTAGGTTTAGTAAAGTTACGTAGATTAGGTTTAGAGTTTAGAAGAGTAAAGTTAAGAAGCTTAGATTCAGACAAGTAAAGTTATGTAGGGCAAGTTTAGTTAAGTTATGTGTACGTTGAGTTTAGAAAAATAAACATTGTAGAGATGTACCTCAAAATAACTCAGAGTTCACTCGGTTTCACACGGGACACGAACTCCAGTCTCCTGGGGAAAGTCCTGTGTTTGTTTGACCATCCATCACCCCAACCAGCCATCTTACACGGTCTATCAGTCTTAATACAACTTCCTTCTTCACATTCATCAGTGAATTGGTCACATGATCCCAGCCTTTCTGATTAGGTGGAATATACACAAATTAAAGGCTCATGATTACATGGGTTTTATACGAATTTTGGTGCATAACTTTTCGTAGGTATATGTGCAAACATTTTGTGACTACAGCTTATATGTGTTTTTTGGGCAGAGGATGGTGGGTGCATTTCTCAGCCTCACATGTAGTGATGGTGTATCTTGTGTGTCTGCAGGTGTGAGGTGTCTCTGTGCTGTAAACCAGGAAGCAGTTCAGACTGGATGTCCTACAAGCCCTCACCTGGACAGGTCCAGCCTCTGCACCCGTCCTACTGCTCTCTGCTCTGCCTCCCCATCACCTCGTTCTCTGCCTCCTGCCCCTGACACACTTTTTACTGCAGCTTATCTAAGTTCCCAGGGTCCAGTGTGCCCCAGTTCAATTTTCTGTCACACATTAACCCTACTGTTGTGATCGGGTCCAATCTGACCTGTTTTAATTTAAATATTTCACAAATATTAACCCTGAACGTGGCAGATGATAGTAAGTTGTTGGAGCTCTCTGACTCCAGCTTGACCCCTGACCTGTTTTCTAATCTTAACCTGTTTGGATATTGTCAGTGGTGTTGTGGAGGGTATACACAGGTATATGGAGTATGTCCACCTCTTTCTCTGGCGGTTTACAGTATACAAAAAGCCATGGGAATATATAGGAGAGTATACCCACTTCCTCCTTGGTAACCTACCAATTACAATTATACAACTGTGCAACAACATTAGTTCCTGATTCAGACCAAAGCAAGACAACTCTAGGTCTGAAAGAAGCCTTAGACCTGCGCCAGTGCAGTTTCACGACTCTCAGGGTCATGATTATGGTCCCCTAACCTAACCCTTATCATATTAAGCAGGGTTGGGGAACATCTGGGCTGTACACAGCTGGGTAATATAGGACCCTGGGAACATGGGAATGACCCCCTTTTACTACACTGATTGAATCCATTGAGGTGATAATGTTTAACCAAAGCAACACTGGATGCAGAATACAGCTACTGGATAGACTGGTGAAAATGAAATCAGACAAAGAAAAAAGAGTGACCTTTATTGACCCACTTATATTTCAGGTTTGTCATGTCGCTGATGTCAAGGTGTGTCACTTTGTAATTTGAAGGAGTTTGACTGGATTGTTTCCCAACTTTCTATGTTTTTTTTTTCTTATCAGATCTTTAAAGAGACAGTTTAACTTTGGAAAGAAGAAACATTAATGCCAAAGCTCTGTCTGTAGACGTGTTTATGTTAATTATCTGCTGTCAGTAGCATAAAACTGATTACTTGATTTACTGCTGTGTACGTTCTCCCTTTTTTTTTTAAAAAAGTGTACTAAAATAAGATATTTATTTTGAAGTGATAGCGATAAAAACATGTTTTTTTATATATATTTTCAAAACAAATTGTCTCATTATGTTTTTATATGTCACTCAACTGTAATAAAATCATACTTGAGTCGGTTCTGTGTTTTCTTTGTTCTCACAGTTTAGACAGTGACGGCCTCTCCTGAACTTCCTCCTATGATTCACTCACTTGCACAACAAACACCACCTGTCATTATCACATTATTTCACTCTAAGGTAGCAGCAGCAGCAGCAGCAGCGGCAAAGAGCATTTATAAGAAGAGACGATGCAATGGTGAGCGCTGGATCTGTGCAGACAGTGTGTACAGTGAACTCTGATCAGGAGCACACGTTCCTGAAGTTATCCTGAGACTCTGAAGAGCAGAAAAGATGGTTGATCCCACAGGTAAGTGCTTTTATTTCCTCTTTAACTGTTTGAAATCACCTAATACACACACTTTTTTGCTGATTAAAACTTGCAGTAGTGCAATGTGGACTGACTATGGTTATTGTGATCTTAATGTGAAGCTGATGTGGTGCTCTCGCCTGTGGAGACCAGCCTGTACAACAACGTCCAGGCTCTTCTCAAAGAGATGAGGAGCCAGAGTTCTTCACAGAAAGGTAACTACAGCTGAGGCTCTTAGAGGGTCAGTGTGCTACATTCAGAACGTTATTATAGCAGCAAATGTAAAGATGTGGCTGCACCAGAGAAAAAGTCACACTCTGTGTGTTGTGATCAAAGTTTCTAGCTTTGCGCATTTAGTCCTTCCCAGGCAAGCTCAGGAACGACGCTCTTGGAGATTAGAGTATAGGACCTTCACATAACCTGGATGAAGTTAATACAGATTTTAAAACGCTTGAAGATCCACTCATTACTAAAAGTGTGTGTCGTATAAAAACTAAAGTGATGGTCAAAGTTGTCACAGTGAAATTTAAGGTGTGCTGATGGATTCACGTCATCAACTCATGCATTGAGTAACATTACAAGTTAACGTTCCACCTTAAAAGTTGCCGGCAGTCGGCCCAGTGAATGAAGTTATTTTTTCTCAGACTCCAGCTGCTGTGAGAGGCAGCAAAACATCCTTTCATTTTATAGTTACAGTTTACTAATAAAACTCTCCACAGTATGAACAGTGGTTACATGAGCCTCAAAACCAGACACAACTCAGCCCTGAGCAGAGTGACCGTCCTCTACTGACCAATCAGACTGCAGTGTTCACAGCTCCACCTTTTAGTACCAGATCTGTGTGCTAGGTACCCCAACAGAGGGGGGACCAAACATGGGGACGCTAAGGAACGC
Source organism: Epinephelus moara (assembly GCF_006386435.1). NCBI lineage: Eukaryota > Metazoa > Chordata > Actinopteri > Perciformes > Serranidae > Epinephelus > Epinephelus moara. Next base: position 35,962,396 of record NC_065523.1, on the reverse strand, counting down.
TTCTGTTGGTACCATCCACAACTTTTCACTGTGGAAACGGGAAAAAAATTTAACTGAACTGTACCATGCTGATCGGTGTAAATGGGGCTATACTGGGCACCCTGACCATCGTAACAACCATCTAATGTTAATCTCAAAAAGTGAATTCTCAGCAGTGGACTACATGCCCCAAGATAGACAGCTAAGTGAATATAGTCAAATAAAGACGCAAACTGCTGTCTGTCTGCAGGAGTGCACAGATGGAGCCTTCAGAAGAAGCTGGAGGACGATCCGTCCTGCAGCGTCTCACTGATCAGAGTTCTGGTCAAAGAGCTGGACAAGAAACTGAAGAGAGTCAGCAAGGTTCGTTCCCTCAACTCTGCTTTCAGATTTTAAAGTCGAATTTAAAGTTCCATGTAGATTTCCAAACACTTGTTTCTGTCTTTAAAGACAAAGATTTTTATTTATTTAATTTTTTTTAGTTGTTGAAAAAGAATGTTAAAGCTCATCAATGTAACTTTGTTTGTTGACTGAAACAGATTCACAAACCACAATCCTACACGCATGTCATTCCGATGCTTCACACTCTCTACTATGCAGTTATTCAGGTAAGACACACCTGCGTGACTGCAGCTGATACTATCATAGTGTTCAGAAGAAGTCCGTAACAACCGTTTACACTTATAAATACATGCAGCTGGAAAGACAAAAACAGTTTGCATCGTTAGTCATGTTTTCGGTCTTAAGGTTTTGTTACGTCTGTATTACCTTTCCAGTCAGGTGTGATGATTCCCAGCAGCCTCTACCAGACAGTGTACGAGTGTTTGATGAAGCTGCTGATATTACCATCGCCTTACTCTGCTGTGGCCCTGCGCACGCTGAGGAGCATCAAGATGGAAATGAACACACCAGGTGTCCATCAATGCACACGTCTGTACAGTATGATGCTGTAAAAGAAAGACTACCTAACAAATTGATCCCTCCTTCAACAGGCTCCTTGTATCAGAAGAGAGTCACTGCAGAGCAGAATCTGAACAACAATCATTTCACCTGGCAGGAAAAGTGGGTATAGCCTCTGAATGACAATCAGCTTGTATTAAAATGCTTCAGAGTTTAAAACACTTAATAAGGTACTTTATTAACTGCTGATTTCCTCCAGGGTGTTTGTGCTCGCTGACCCAGCTGTGTTTTCGGCTCCACTGGAGGCAGCAGTGAGAAAACACTTGGAGGCGTCAAACTTTCTCAGGGACACGACAACCATGGAGATCAGTGTGGTGCTGCGTGTGCTGCAGGCCGGGCTGGGGACGAGCTGCCACAGCTCCAGACTGGCTCAGGCTCTGGAGGTAGGTCTGTTAAGATTAGGGTGGCAACTGTGTGAGATTTTCACAGGACCATACCATCTCGGAAAATATTACTGTTTAGAGTGACCATATTTTGATTTCCAAAAAAGAGGACACTCGGCCCAGCCACGAGATAGCCTACTTAAATGATACTCACAGTTTGCCTTATCATTTTAATATATTTAAAATTTACATGTATGGATAGAAAATTCAGTTATATTACAAAATAATATCTCTCAAAGACAGAAATTCAGATAGGCCCCTATAGATAGGGGACACATACACACACTAGAGTGTGGCTACCCGATCCGAGCCCGATGGGTCCCGACGGTAGGCCTACCCGACGGGTCGGGCCGGGTTCAGTCAAAAATGTATAAATTGTATTCGGGCTCGGGTCGGATTCGGTCAGCTTTCAGTGAAAATGTAGTGTAAAAATAAATAAAATCCTATTGTCTGTCCTGTTTATTACTTGGGGACTGTTATTTACGTGACACCACCTGAACACAACACACACACAGTTTGTTTCTACCTCTCCCCTCGCTGGAAGCCTCGGACCTCCTGCTCCCGTCTCAAACACGGAGGTCTAACTCTCCGCAGAGCACCCACGGTGCACGCCCGGCCTGTTAAATAGCCTGTAACCATAACAACTGTGTGACACAAACTCAGTGCTTTAGTAATTAAATAATGTCGGGCTCGGTTCGGTTTCGGACATAACAAAACAGAATGACTGTCGGGTTCGGACAGAAATATGCAGCTCGTGCCGCACTCTAACACACACACGCACACACACACAAGGAAAACCGGACATTACATTCAATTTATAAAAACCCCCGGACGCCCCGGACAGGACGTGAAAAGTGGACATGTCCGGGCAAAAGAGGACGTTTGGTCAGCCTATTACTGTTTGTGGTATCACCTTATACAGTATTACCTAATATTATCAGGGACAACAGGGACCCTTAAAGGAAAACAGACGTTTTTTTTGGGTTGAACAAACGTGTGAAAGTTTATGAAGTTTTGTGTAAAAAGTCTGATAGGCATTCATGGAGGAAGGAGATGGGCATGTGCAGATGAGATTTTTCGTCCAGTTGCATTTTTTTTCAATACCACAGATGAGCAAATATACACAGTGTGATACCAATTTTCATACTATGGTTTTCACAGTTTACAGATGCAGCCCTAATGAAGCTGTCTTGGACAAGTAACATTTTTAGACACGGTAGCGTTGTTGGTCTTTGGGTGGTCATGCCAGTCAGTCAACTGGTTGATCAGTCAGCACTTTGGTCAGGTCTAAAATATCTCAACAACTGTTGGACAAACTGCCGTTAAACTTTAGTACGTCAGCCCAGGAAAACGTCATCCCTGCACTTTATTAGCAAACGCTAGCATGCTAAACTAAGATGGTGAACATATAACTGCTGTACATTAGCGTGTTAGCACTGTCACTGTGAGCACATTGCCATGCTAGTGTTAGCATTTAGCTCAAAGCACTGACTCTTAGGGTGCGTTCACACCTGCCTCACTCAAGTTCATTTGCCCCCTCGGTGCAGTTTGTTTGGACAGGTGTGAACACAGCAATCACACTCAGGTGTGCACCAAAACAACCAGACTGAGACCTTCTTGAAGAGGTGGTCTCAGTCCGTTTACAAACGAACTCTGGTGCGGTTCGTTTGTAGTGAGAAGGTGTTCCGACCTAGATGTGAAGCAACTGCAGTCACATGACACATTGTTTGGGTTAAACATGAGCATGTTACAGTCCTGGAGGATTATTAATGTGCACCTCCTCCTGTACTGCCTTAATATGCACATTCAGCACATCCAATGCATCAAAACATTGTTTTCTAGTTGGAGCCGCGCCTCGTTTTCAAACTGTATGGTTTGACTAAAATGAACAATGACAGCAATATAGTCCACGATGAGCAGCGCTAAAATCAACCTGCGTAGTTGTCCCTCCATTGTGACATTAGAAAGTGTCACATTTATCTTGCAAGTGTACTCTTCTTCAACGTTTGCTTTACTTCCTGGATTTTTCCCACATGGAAATTCTGACCAATCAAGAGCAGCTTTCTCACACAAGGCATTTGATCTGGTCCTCTTGTAAATGCTGCCGTGAGAACACGAACCAACTCTAGGCAATTATACAACTTTGGAACATGAGTCCCTGATTCAGACCAAAGGAGACCACTCTAGGGCTGAAAGCACCTTTGGTCGTGCTGATAAATGCTTGCATGGGGCAAGTTTATACCTCACTTTACTATATCAATAAGTTGTCAGTATTTGTTGTTGTTTATCAGACTGTGTGTCTTTTGTGTGTTTCAGGCTTTAGAGAAACATACGGTAGAGAAATATTTCCAGGAAGTGGTCTCAGCTGTGGAGAAGAGTATGAAGCACGGTGCAGGTGGTCGTACAATCTATCTGAACAAACTAAGATACATATACGGAGACATCCTGACTGCCTCTAAAGGTGTGTGTACTGCACTCTGCTGCTGTAGCACAGATTGGTATTAGCAGAGACTGTGACAGGACTGCCGCGTCATCTTTATCTTGTTGTCTTAGGAAGAACAACGCTGGATCACGGTTCTGTGTGTAGCAATGCAATGCCCTTTCCAGAGATCAACTTCCTGTTATGGAGCGACGAGGATGATCTATGTGAGTCAACCAGACAAACCACCACTGCCACTGCTTTATAATTCTGTCAAGGTGCTGCAGTAAAAATGTACACTGATGTATCTGTCCAAAAGGGGACCTGCTGGCAGACTTCGCCCAGTGCTCCCACTCTAACTCAGCCAGTGTTGATGAAGATGAGAAGGGCAAAAGAGACAGCGGGATAGAGAGAGATATAAAGGAGAGCGACCCCGACGACACACTGCGGTCTTTGGCCACAAAGCCCGGGTCAGTAATCAAACGGAGAAATGCCTTTAAGTCCATGAAGCCAGCAGATAGACTGAGCCTTATGCAGGAGAAGATAGATGTGTTTCCTGGAAGCTCTGCTGTCGTAAAAGAAGACAGGAGGCGTCACACGGCACATGTGGTGGTGATGGGCGATGACCGTGTGCTGGGACGACTCGCCAGGACTTATCACTCGATTCGGTGAGCAGCTGGTTTGTTGTGAATATCTTCTTCCAGATAGTGTTACAGCAAAGTGGTGTATGATCCTCAACCTTTTTCTGCATTTGCATTGTGTGTATGTAAATGTGAGCAAGTGCACTTAACTCTCCTTTAAAGAAACCGTATGTAAAGCCTCCTGCAGACTGTACGATTTAAGCAGTCTCATAACTTTAGTGCAAACTACACTGTGCTACATGGAACTAATAACCCTGGGTAAGACATCAAGTTTGATGTATGCAGACTAACATGGAGGACTCCTTGGACAAGGGCCTGCTCTCTATGTAAAAATAAACAGCTCATTCTGAGGTAACAAAAACAAAATGATTCTTATTTCCAGGTGATTAAAAACTAAAGAAAACATATGTTTTATATTATATTCCCTGTCTGAATCTTACACACTGGACCTTTAATGTTCTCCATGTATTTCCCAGCAGAGAACGAGAGTCAAAACACCTTCTCCTGACGAGGAAACTGAAGCTACAGTTGTACTACGTCCCGTTCTCTAATGTGGAGTCGTTGCTCAGTTCACCTGTGAGTCACGCTGAGTCGCTCAAAGCGACACAGACAGACTGGTATTTTGTTGAAGACTCACAGGACAGCCCGTGTCAGAATGGATGCAGATTGTCTCTGGCCTCCACGTTGGGAAGAGTGGATCCATGGTACAACAGCAACATCAACAGTCTGGGAGCTACAATCTCCAAACTGGCTGAAATGGTAACCATTGAGTCTACAGACATCCATCTGTGAGGCTTCATTTGGCACAACGGTGTTTTGAGCTAATGCTAAATAGCATGCTAACATGCTCACAACAACAATGCTAGCATGTTGGAGGTACAATGTTTACTATGTTCACCATCTAAGTTTAGTGCTTTAGCATGCTAACATTTGCTAGCATTAGCGCTTAAGGTTTGTTCTGGCCTTAGACTGTGTATAGTAATTTGACGTAGCCACCGTGACGTCACCGATTGGTTTGTAGACCTCCATTCTGAAGTCTCAAGTTCGGCAATTTGGCCATCACCATCTTGGATTTTTAGATCCAGAAATGACCATAATTGGACGAGAGGGTGGGGCTAACCCAAAGACTAGCTGCTAGCCTGGTTATTACAATGCATTTAGAGCTATGGGTAACTGGGGTCCATGTCATTGGTTCGACAGCCCATTGGTTCGACATCCCATTGGTCCAACTGTCCGCGGTGCTGAACGGCTCGCGGCGGGCGTATGGTGCGTCACGACCGGCTCTGGGTCAGCTGGAAAAGGCTTGAGGCGGAGCAGGCTCACGGCTTATGTGTTTGTCACTTTCTTTTTCATTTTAACCCACACCATGATCTTTTCCTGACCCTAACCAAGTGGTTTTGTACCTAAACCTAACCAGACCTTAACCACAGGGCATCATGATGATTTCAGAACGGACTTCGGAACAATGGGTTTAATATGGTCAGAACAATGGGTTTAATATGGTTGGAACAATGGGATGTCGAACCAATGGGCTGTCGGACCAAAACTGTGATACTAATGCTAATGCTCCAATGGGCAGTTCCCGGGTAACTGTGATACTAATGCTAATGCTAATTTTCTCCAGCAAAAAACAGGCTGAAAACCATTAAAACAAAATGCACTTTCCTGGCAACCAAAACCTTAAAAATTATGAACTGAAAACTGAAATTGCGACAGCTACAGCTACGCCTATACTATACGCCACACCCTTTTTTAATGGAAAACTTTAAACCTTAATCACATTTAAACCAGTGAGTTATATAAAATGTAATTGTGTAATTGTGTAAAGTGTAATTGTCATGAACGGGGAAATTAGCCAAAAGGACCAAAACCATTTTTTGTACCAGGGTGTGAACATGTTTATTTCTGGTGTAAAGTTGGGCATTTTAACATTGGAGGTCTATGGGGACTGACTCACTCTTGGAGCATCAAGTGGCCATCAGAGGAACTGCAGTTTTTGCACTTCGGCTTTGGCTCATTTTTCACTTTGGTTTCACTTTTCCGTTTGATTCAGACCAAACACGAGGCAAATTTTTTATCATGTTACTCGCGTGATTAGTGCCACCGGGGTGCCAGCTGTGCTAAAGGTTGTGCTAGCTAACAAGGGAAGGCAGTTAACGCTAACGTAAGTGCTAACTTGGTTCATAGAAAAGTATTAGCAATATCTGGAATTAAGTATTTTCAGAACATACCATGTATTCCTAAAAAAAATTCAAACGGTGCTTACATCAAGACAGCCAGTCAAGCGGTAGCCACAAACAAACTGCGAGGCTACACTGGCAATTAATGTGAATATGTCGTGTATCGTGGGGCTGCACCATAAACAAGTAGAGCTTCAAATACAGCAGCAGCAGAGAGTGTGTTCATCTGAAACCTTCCTCATTGTGTGATGTCTCTCTACTGCAGCACTCTGATCACAGCGAGCCACCAGAGCAAAGCCTCCCTCTGCTGGACACTCTGTGTTACTACCTCCGCTGTGGGATGCAGCCCGTTAACCTGCCGCTCTATTCTGTGAAGGTACAGTGAGTGATATTCAAATTTACACATATGCAAATGTGGAAGACAGAGCAAGGTTGGGTTTTCATATGTCAACAGGAGCACAGGAACATTATCACATGAGAAGAAGAACATTTTGTCAAAGACATATTAGAGTTTATAAATTTATATTGTGGTGTGCTGCTGTTTTTACATAAAGCTGCTCTGATCAATGATTCTTTATATTAACAATTGATTACATGGCTGTGTGTTCGGTAAAAATGATCACTTGCAATGTTGAACCACAGAGAATTATCACCCAGCTTCTCTTAATTGTACGAAGGTTTTTACCCTCTTTTAGCTCACTTCACTTCACTGAACACTGTTTATACTATATTTGTCCTGCACTGAACAGCACACAGAAAAAGTCAGTAACAAACTGGTGAAAAAAGTTGAGCAGTGAGCTGCTAAAGATACAGATATTTTTCTTTGGTGGAGACCAAAACCAGAGCTAAGGACCCTGACACACAAAGCTGACACTTGGCCGTCGGTCATTTTTGTGGTGTGTCCCACAACGTTGACACAAGTCAGCCCTTGTTGGCTTTTTTTTTCAGCTGATTCAGCATATTGAATCTGCATTGGAGCCGGCGGAGCTCATCAGTGAATGACATCACTCTGATTGGCGGCTCTACTCAGTGCACAAGAAGAGAAACAGAAGTGAGGAAAGTAAACAAACAGCTAAAGTCAAGAGGGAGTGAGAACAAAACAAACTTGTTATACATGGTCATATCATTTTCTGGCCATTGCGCTCTTTAACAGAAACAGTTTGTAACTGTTTGTGTTATTGTTCGCTAGTTAAAAGGGGGCGGCTGTAGCTCGGGAGGTAGAGCAGGTCATCCCTCTATCAGAAGATCAGCAATTCGATCCCACACTTGTTCCACTGGTGTGTGAGGGTGTTACAGCTGCGTAGCCGCCCTGTGAATGTGACTCGTAGTGTAAAAAGCGCTTTGAATTGTCAGAACACTAGAAAGGCGTCGTCCAAGTCCAAATATAATTTCTTCTTTCGACATCAGCTTGTGTTGTCACTATGCTACATGGCTAACTAGCATCTTGAATCCGTCCTGTTGGTGGTCTGTTTTCCCTTTTTGAATGACGAATACAAACTACTGCCACCTGCTGGTATGGAGAGTTACCCCAGCAGGAGCAGAACGTACGTGCTGGTTGGACGTTGACTCTAGTCTTTGTGCTGGGTTCAAGTGCAACTTTTAGGCTGGGACAGGGGCACTTGTTCTTTGATGTCAGTTGTGTGTGTGTGGGTCTAAACAGGGGAGGAAAACTAAACCAGCTGATGCTAGTGTTGTCAGTGGTTTCTTGCTGCTCGTGTACTTCCTGGTTTGACTGACTCCAGTCTGTGTTTAGATGACGCGCTCCAGCTGCGGCGTGAGTTCGGTGGTGGAGGACGTGTTTGTGTCTCACCTGGACGCAGACATCCCTGAGTTCAGACACCTGAAAGAGAAGTTCACAAGTAGGTTTTCTGAGTTTCCTTCTGTGTGTGTGTGTGTGTGTGTGTGTGTGTGTGTGTGTGTACTGCTATGACATTACAGTCAGATAAAATGAGGTGTTGTCTTTGACAGAGGAGCCCTCTGCACGCCGAAAGAAGTCGACAGTGGAACTCTTTGCCGCAGTCATGTCAGTCAGTTATTCAAAGGTACCGTCGTTATTATTAATGTTTATAATATTAGCATCAGCAGCAGGATGTGAGCTGACGATTATTTCATCAACAGATGTCTTTGAGCAAAAGAAAAGTCAAAATGGGAGAGGCGCCCATGACATGTGGCGTGATGATTACATCAGAGCCGGCAGCTTTAACATCAGGTGAACTTTTTGTTTTTATATTTAACTGACAGATTTATGTCAGTTTGAAAAATGTGATGAATAATCTTTGTCACTTTGTGTAGGCGAGGATCACCTCACTGTCAGGTTTGACAGTCTGAACCCAGGATACAACACAGTAAGAAGATATTTAGATGATTAAAAGTACTTTTATTTAAAGTAATATTGTAACTGAAGCTTAAATGCAGGTTGTTCATCTTTCTAAACTTTAGACGATCCAAACCCAGAACATCAGCATCAGGACGATGGAGCATCGAATGCTCTCCGTGTGTCTGGACAAGGACTCCCGCAGGACCTACACTGATGTTCTCAGGTCATTTCAGTTTCACATTTTCAGTCCACTTTATATATATATATATATTTTATTGATTTTAATTTTCAGAATGCAAAAGGAAACAGAAAAACAAAACAGGACAACAGAAAGAAAAACAAACAAACAAACAAGCACGACAGCACCTGAATCACAAATCATAGCAAAATGGCAACATCGACAATATACATCACAGAACAAGCACAGCACAAAAGGAAAATTTACTCCATTCCTGTGTTAGGTCACAAGTTTTCAAGGAAAAGGGGGTTGATGAGAAGACACATTCTTAAAATAAAATTACAAAGAAAAAAAAAAAAAAAAGAAGGGAATAACTATCAATCTGAATTCATTCTGAAAGTTAATCCACCCCTCGTTTTCCAAAAACGTGCCATAAAAGGGCATTTCCATATTAAGTGAAAATAAGTTCCCAACTCTTTCTTACATTTTTTACACATGGGAGATATATTGGAGTTGCATTTATTGAGAAACTGGGGTGTACGTTGTAGCCTGTGAAATATTCGGTATTGGCTCTCATTTAACCGATTACATAAGAATATTGTACTTGAATATCTTCGACCACTCCCCCTGGCTAGATTGGATTCCTAGGTCCTTCTCCCATGTACTAATAATTTTATCAATGTTATATTTGTCAAAGCACTGTAGCTCCTGATACAAAATGGAAATAAACTTTTTTGTAATATTTGGAATGAGAAGAAGGTCATCAAGAGTGCTCCTAACGTACTTATCGTCAGGAAACTTGCAGGCAGAGAATATAAAATGTCTGATCTGTAAATATGCAAAAAAGGATGTGAAGAATATTCCATATTTAATCTGAAGTTGCTGAAAAGACATAATTGTTTCTGCTTCAAACAGGTCTCCGATTGTTTTAATACCTTTTGTAAACCACTCTTCAAAAACCCCTTTCCCTTGTACAGGTAAAAAGAAATTATTGTTAGTATTTGGTTGAAGAAGGGATGATGAAAAGTTTTGATGATCAGTCATTTTAGAGATATCATACCATGTTTTTAATGTATTGCTTACAATTACATTTTTTTTTAATATTTGATGGGAGCTGGACATTACCTGACAGATAGCTTAATAAGGAATGGGGGTGGCAACACCAGGAGTCAATATGGGATTTTTTGGTTTCTAAAAAGTTATGTATCCAATTATAAATTGTTTGAGCATGGCAAACCCACTTATAATAAAGAAGACTTGGTAGGGCTATCCCCCCTCTGTTTATAGGAAGTTGCAATGTTTTAATTTTCACTCTGGCTTTCCTCCCCTGCCATAAATATCTGGAAATTGACTTTTCTGTGTCCTGAACTGCGTTTTTTGTAATATAGAGAGGAAGCATTTGCAAGTCCACTTTAAAGGAACACTCCACCCAAAACATGACCATTTGTATATCTGTTACCCCCCTGTCATTTACAAACTTGCATTTCTCCAGCATTAACGGATGATGCTGCTGCGGTGTGAGTGTCTTTGCTGATTAGCAAACATCCTGGCACTGACTATTTACTGGGATTTACTAGCCCGTCTCTCATGTGGCATTTGAAGATAATCACAGGCCCAGCCGTTCTCTGCTTTCAGTGTCTGACACTAACATTTTCGTCACGTCTCGTCTCATCAACGAAAATGAAACCTGAATTTCATCCTAGATTTTATTATCAAGATCTATTTTTAGCTCGTCATCATCTTGTTTTTGTCATGTTGATGAAACATTTTCGTCATAGTTTTTCTTCAACTAAATTATCACTGCTTGCGGTCCATTCAGAACAGACCCACGACCCACTTTGGGACCGCAAACCACCAGTTGGGAACCACAACTTGAAGGTGTGATTTAATGTGACGTAACGCTCTTTACAGGATTGAGATTTCTCCGTGCTTGGATCCAGGCTGCAGCATCCGGTCCAGGTTCAGTGTCAGTCAGGAGCGAGAGCCGCTGATCAGCAAGTATCTGGACAAAGTGCTGTCGCTGCCCATCAACACCTTCACTGGAGTGACGGCCTGAGAGACGTGAGCCGTCCACGCCATGTGTACAGATGATGCTGCATCAACACCAGATGATGTGTCACAAACCTGTGTGTATAAATGTTATAAATGACACAGAGGGTTAAAATAAAGTATTAACAACATTTTTTCTGTTGTATATAACAATATGCTTTTGTTATTATAACGTTAGACCCTTAAAATACTTTAACATGGTAACTATTTTTAATATAAGAACAGCACACATGCCTAACTGCTGCATGAATTTGCTGAGCTGGTCAGAGACACATTTACTGTCACAAGTCCTCTGTTTGCAGCAGGGGAACAAATGAATATGTAACATGACCTCATGTGTGTTGAATTTGGAAATTTTGTTAATAAACTGACCTTAAACTGAATTAGTTTCTACTGCTGTGAAAGAATTATTCAGTCAATCAATCTTTATTTGTATAACATCTTCACACAGGTAAGTGTGTAGTAAAAAATAAAAATAAATAAAAATTTGTGACCAATGCATCCAGAACTGTAAATATTATGAAAATGTAGATTTAAAATCTCTAATAACAGTAATAGGTGTGAAAAAACAAGACAGATTAAACAGACAAAGATGAATAAAAATGATGACGATAAAATACAATAAAAGATTTAAAGGCTATAATGATAATATAAAGTTAGATAAAAAATCAAATAAATAATAAAATAAAAATTACAATAAAATAGAATAATAGATTGAAAAGTTTTAATAATAATGATAGTTAAATTAAAGCTATAGATAAAATAGATAAAAAATATGAAACGAATAAAATGATGACAATAAAATACAAAAATAATAATAAAATGGTTAAATGAAAGCTAGACTAAAAAGAAGATACAATAGATTAAAAACAAAAATGAATAAAATTGATAACAGTAAAATACAATACATTTAAAAGCTATAATGATAAAAAAAAGATAATAAAATAATTAGATAAAAGCCAGACTGAACAAGACACAACAGAAATAAAATACAAAACAAAAAAGAATTTTAATGATAACAATAAAATACAATAGATTTAACAGCTATAATAATAATAATCAAAAATGATATGAAATGAAACATATTAATATGAAATAAAATAGATAATAATAATGAAATAGTTAGAAAAATGTTAGACTAAAAAGTAGATACAATAGATTAAAAATACAAATAAATAAAAATGATAATAAAATACAATAAATGATGATAACAATAATCATAATACAAAGTAATAAATATAATAAAAGCTGTAATAAAAGTCAGATAAAATAGATTAAAACAAAAATAAATAAATAATCTCAATAACATGGATAAAAAAGTAATATTAATAAATAAAATAAATAGATAAAATAAAGGGAAATTTTAAAACATAAATACAAAACAAAAGTGAATAAAATACTGTCAATAATGTGTATTAACTGTTTTATTTGAAAGCCTGGCTGAATATTTTTCTCTTTTATGTGCATGCTTTTTTCTCTCACACCTGAAACAGCAGCACATTACAAGTATCTGTAAGTGACCAGTGTTCAGTTTATATAACATTATTTCATCAGATTAAGGATCAATTGATCAGTTGAACTTTATTGATCAACTTGTTGACACTGTTTGGGTGGAGTGATGCTGTGTGTTGTGCACAGAGGCATCCACACCGACAGGGGGCGCTGCAGTCCTTGGTAACACCCCTCCAGGTGAGCTCTCAGTCACCGCAGAGTGAGTTCACCTTTCAGACGGTAACAGGTGTAACAGGTGTCATCTTCACTAAACTCTAAACTCACCAAACTGTGGATTTAACGCGGGACATCAGCTTTAAAATGACCGGGACAGGAGTTTAAAGAAGCTCGTGGGGGCCGGAAGTGAAAAAGGTAAATGTTTAACGTCACTTTTTATTTCCTTATCTCGCTACTTTTACTGTGACGTGGACTGAAACACGTCTACAGCCTGTTATCGTGCAGGAACAGGTGCATCCAGCTGCACAGGTGAAACTACCGACAGCTGGGCCTGGTTTTATCTCAGTGTGTCTGAAAAAGAAATGTAAAGTAGATTTATTACTCAGGACGCGAACACTGAACACGTTTGACATGTGTACTCGATTTATTTATTAATTTATTTTACCACCGTAACAGCTGTATGCTCATGTGTAAATCACCTACAGGTTATGAAACATTAATACTAGTAGAATAAAATGAATTTATCCTTTAAATTAAGATAAGACACTCCAGGTGAAACCGTTTGTTTCTTGCACTTTGCATCCACAACATGTCTTCTGTCAGACTAGTAAGAAGAAAGCCTCCAAAAACACACATTCAGTTTATTTTAATTAATATTTCTCTTCTGTAAATGTGTGTGAAACATCCGTATTTAATTAGACAATGCCTCATTTGTATATTTAAACATTAGGAAGGAACTTTGGGTATATATTCAAAACCAGCTCCCTTTACATGCTGTAAAAACATACATGCATTCAATATTTTTTCCCACATATTTCATGCTGCATCACAAGCTGGGAAAAGAGCACTGCAAATACACTCAATGCACTGAACAAAAAGCACCATGTTCTCACCACTGTCACATCATTCAGAGACGTCATCACCTCTGACAGCTCTGTGTGTGTCGTACTGATGTTAGTCCAGTGTACAGAGTGATTAATGATAAGCTGCTCCACCTTTAAAGAGTTCATACAGCTGTGTTCAGACAATGGGAGGACATGTAGGTAGAGACTGTGTAGTGCAGCTCAGTAGATCAGTCTCTGTTAGAGCTGCAGACTGTTGGAGCTCAGTATCAAGTGAGATCAGATGATGTCGTGGCTAAAATCAACCGATCATGTTCCCATCACACATGAGCTCAAACACTTGATCTAACATTATGAAATCTTGTTATTACTTTATGTTTTTGGTTGTATTGTTGTTGCTGTTGTTATTGTTGTGATGACTTGATGTTGTGTTATGAATATGTTCTATTTTGTAGTTGTGTCTTGTTTCCTGTCCAGGGACTACAGATGGAAATTAGCTTATAGCTAACTCTGCCGCAGCCAAGTAGCTGTGCACTGTCCCTGCTGAATAAGTAAAATAAAATAAAATGAAATAAAAACATGATATTTCAAAAAACTAGCCTTCAAGAAATAATCAATTTAACCCACTGTAACCTGAGGAACCTGGCTCGATATCTTCTAGAAACATGGGAAGAAGGTAATGAGCAACATAAGAAGAAATGACCCCCCAAAAATTGCAAGAAATTAGCAGAAAGAGAAAATTGCGTTTAAAAAAAGTGTTAGCTCAGAAGGCTAACTTGTCTTGTTTACTATATTACATTAACATCACTGTCACCCTGAACGTCCCGCTGAACGCTGTTCAAAAGAACTGGAAGTTCAGTGAAGTGTTGATCAATAGTAGAGCTGCAATGATTAGTCACTCGAAAGAAAATGATTAAATTGATTAAAGGGAAATTTCGGTTTATTTCAACCTGTCTCCTATCGTCCTAAATTTGTTTCAAGTGACTAGTGACATTAAAATAATAGTTAGCATGTTAGCCGTTAGCCTAGATACAGCCGGGGCGCATAGTAG
>NC_065523.1:35872359-35947200 GCF_006386435.1 Epinephelus moara | reverse complement strand
TTGCACTTGAAGGTTGCCCGTTCACTTACGTTTTAACAGGTCTGACGCTACTATGCGCCCCGGCTGTATCTAGGCTAACGGCTAACATGCTAACTATTATTTTTATGTCACTAGTCACTTGAAACAAATTTAGGACGATAGGAGACAGGTTGAAATAAACCGAAATTTCCCTTTAATTGTTTCAGGCATTTTTCAAGCAAAAATGTCAAACAGTGGGGCCCTGGTGGCCTAGTGGGTAGAGCAGGCGTCCCACAGACCAAGGCGGCCTCAGGCTCAATTCCAGCCTGCAGTGTCCGTGCTCCTGATGAACCAAAACAAGAAATGGGTATTTGGTAGCTGCTGTGTCTCATCATATAAAGGCCAGCCACACACACACACACACACAGACAGAGCGGCTCCTTCCTGTTACACACACAACTCTGTTGTCACCCGGCCGTCACACACTCACACACAATCTCACCATCATCACAGGCAGCCTTTGAGTTACAGCACGACTCTGCTGATTTAATCTACACCGGTTATGGTTAAGTTTTCCTCTGTCGGCTCACTCCGACCTCTGTTTGTAGACAATATCCAAGTCAGCTGAGCTGGTTAGAGAACTTGGTTGGACAGCTCATGACTCTTACTGCTTCCTTTTTCCTCCAAGCCCCGCCCCCTCTGAGTAAGGATACGGATACAGATCATTTACTTGGTTGGACAGATACAGATAATGGTGTACTCACTCATCCCTAATATACGTATTGAACAGCCAAATCTGAGTCACGTACAGACCAAAAGTCCCTGCTCCTGTTCTGCTGTCTAATATTTCTGTCTGTGTCTCCCAGTTTAAACCCGCAGACGCTCCATGTGAATCCTCCCAGCAGAGACCGTGAGCCATCCGTCATGAAGAGGAACAAGCAGATCGACGTCAGGCGAGCCCTCGCTCTGGCCGGCACCTTCAACTTCCTGTGCACCTGCGCCGCAGCCTGCCTGCTCCCCTTCCTCACCCTGTACTTCAGACAGCTGGGTCTGACTCCCGCCATGACGGGCATCATCATCGGCACCAAGCACCTCATATCGCTGGTGTGGAGCCCTGTGGCGAGCCTCCTCGCCAAACACTACAACAAGAGGCGCGTGGTGATAAACTGTTGCCTCGTGTGTTCGGCAGCAGCAGCTCTGGTTCTGCTCTTTTTCCCGTCCACTGAGGTGCACATCAGCACCTGTAACATGTCTGATCTGAGCAGCGGTCCTACACAGAGTCTGGGTGGCGACCTCATCATGAGCAGCATTGCACCGGCCGTGTCTTCGAGAAGTCACTCTGAAATCAACACAGCTCCTGTTTCCCACTCTGCCGTCACTCCTCCTGCTCAGACACTCCCTCATACTAAAGCTGCTCCTGTTATGACGAGCAGAACTGGACGTAAAACTCATCCTCAGCTGACACAGGAGAACGTATCAGCAGTGACGGTCAGCGACGGCGCTGGAGAATCAAAGATCAGCAGCTCCATCACACACCACACCTCCAGCTCTACAGCAGCTCTGCTGAGGAATAAGAGGTCCAAAGAACAGGAAGGAGTAAAGAAGATGGAGGAAGAGGAGAGTAGTTTTGAGTTTCTGGGCAGCCTGAAGGCGATGGACCCTCAACACCAGCTCTTCTTCTTGGTGCTCATCACCGTGTCTGTGTGGGAGGTTGCGTCAGCCCCTCTGGAGTGGACGGCAGACGACGGCCTGTACGAATATCTGGACTTTGCAGACGCTTCAGATCGCTACAGCAGCACCGGGCTGTGGAGTTTACTCGGAGCGGCGTGTGGGGTCGGAGGAACAGGTTTGCTGGTGAGCCAGTTACACTGTCTGATAGCTGGTCAGACGACGAGGAGCGCTGTGCATTTCTACAGCTACGCCGGTGTGTCAGCTCTGGCCCTACCTGCGGCCGCCTGCCTCCCTCTCTACCTCAACAAGAAGCGAGACAGAGCCAACGGGCTCCTCAAGGCCATGCAGCTGGTGCGAGGCTCCCCCCGCGCTCTGCTCTGCGCGGTCACCACCCTGCTGGTCGGGGTAACGAACTCGGCCGTGGAGAACTTCCTCCTGTGGCAGATGCAGGATCAGGGGAGCAGTGAGCTGCACATGGGGCTGACTCTCGCCCTCGCTCTGCTCTCACAGGCCGCCTTCCCTCTGCTGGCGACTCGAGTCTCCAAGCTCCTCAGCCCGGGCAGGGTGCTCGCTGTGGGGGCTGCGACTCTCGGGCTGCAGTGCTTCTACTACTCCTTCCTGTGGGGACCGTGGGCGGCGCTACCTGCTCAGGTGTTCTGCTGTTTCAGCAGCGGAGCCCTCTGGTGGGCCGTGAGGCTGCAGTGTGAGGACGTGGCCACGCCGGGGGCTGAGAGGAGCGTGAGGAGGGTCTACAGCTCACTGTCTCTACACCTGGGCAGCGGGCTGGGGAGCTTCGCTGGAGGGTTTGTGGCGCAGAGGTTTGGGCTGACGTGGCTGTTCAGAGGAGCAGCGGTGGGTGTGATGATGTGGTGTGTGTGTCTGCCTCTGCTCCAGTGGAAAGCACCTCGCCAACGCAGGATTAACTACTCTCGCCTTTTGGCGGCTGATGCAAGTGAAGCCAGTGACTCTGAGTCTGAACAGGACAGAGACTGGCTGGAGAAAGCGATGGAGGACGACAGAAGCAACAACAACAACTATGGAAGGAGGATAAACCGCTGAACTCTGGTGTGAAGGACGCTTCAAAGACTGCAGCAGACAGAGAGTGTTACCTTCACAAAATCACATCATAGAGTCATTTCTGTCAGTTTGGAAATCAGAGGGTTTATGCTCTCAGTTACAGACATGTCACTCTTCATCATCAGGCACCGGCGCACCAACCATGAATATGTTACATTTGCACGCTTCACATGAATCATTTCAACGTTTCTAAAGTGATGTAATTTATGAACTGACTTTGTCATGGCAGCTGGAGGGGATGGTGGATGGCAGCTCACCTTAACGTCTACCAAGCTGCAGACCACTGTTAAGACCATCAAACAACAAAACAAATGTGTTTTAGCGAGTCATTGCTGCAGCTTTTTAGGCACCAGACACGGGGATTTGTAGCAACCTGTCACTGTTTTTCCAGAGGGCATTGTTGCACATCAGGCGGCTGTTTTTTACTGAGACATCACTGCGTTTTCCACCAGGATTGTGGCACGAAAAGTGGTTGTTTCTTACCGAGACATCGCTGCATTCCCCGCAAGGATAGTGGCATGAAAAGTGGTTGAAAAAAAATCAACTGCTTTTTGTGCCACTATCTCAGCAGGAAATGCAGCGATGTCTCGGTAAGAAACAAAGACATCGCTGCATTTCCTGCTGGGATAGTGGCACAAAAAGCAGTTCTTTTTTACCGACACATCGCTGTGTGTCCCGTCAGAATATTGGCAACAAAAGCAGTTATTTTTTACAGAGGCATTGCTGCGTCCCCTGCTGGAATAGTGGCACAAAAAGAAGTTATTTTTGACGACATTGCTGTATTTCCCACCAGGATAGTGGCATGAACAGCAGCTGCTTTTTACAGAGATATCACTGCGGTTACCACTGGATTAGTGGCATGAAAACCAGTTGCTTATTAAGGAGAAATCACTGCATTTCCCACCGGAATAGTGGCATGAAAAGCGGTTGTAAAAATCAACTGCTTTTCATGCCACTATCCTAGCAGGAAATGTCTGGGTAAAAAACAAAGACATCGCTGCATTTCCTGCTGGAATAGTGGCATGAAAAGCAGTTGCTTTCTACAGAATCATTGCTGTGTTTTCCACCAGGATAGTGGCACAAAAAGCAGACATCACTGCAGTTACCACTGGATTAGTGGCATGAAAAGCAGTTGCTTTTTAGTAGAAATCACTGCATTTCCTGCTGGAAACGTGGTACAAAAAGGGGTTGTTTTTGACCGAGACATCACTGCTTTTCGCACCAAGATAGTGGTATAAAAAGCTGTTGTTCTTTACAGAGACATCACTGCGTTTCCTGTCAGAATAGTGGTGCAAAAAGTGGTTGTAAAAATTAACTATTTTTTGTACCACATCACAGCAGGAAATGCAGTGATGTCTCGGTAAAACACAAAGACATCGCTGTATTTCCTGCTGTGATAGTGGCATGAAAAGCAGTTGCTTTTTAGGGATAGATCACTGAATTTTTCGCCGGAATAGTGGCACAAAAAGCAGTTGTTTTTAAATGAGACATTGCTGCATTTCCCACTGAGATGATGGCATGAAAAGCAGTCATTTTCTACGAGATGTTGCTGCATTTCCTGCTGGAACCGTGGCACGGCAAGGGGTCGTTTTTTTACCAAGACATTGCTGCTTTTCCTGCAGAGAAACCAGGTATTCTAATTCAAACATTATCTCTTTCCTAACCACAACCAATTGTTTTTTGTTCCTAAACCTAACCACGTATTAACCTCAGCACTGTTGAAAAGCTTCAGTGTTTCCGCAGCATAATAACGTGCAAATGTTACATATCCATGGTTTGCAGAAACGTACAGTGCCAACATTATTCTGCTGTTTGGTTGCAGGTAGATCAGCTCAAAGCAGGATAATTGATTTACTCTGACAGGTTTAATAAAAGCAAAGTGTTGACTTCTAACTCATCACTGCTCATAATTTTCCCATCACAATGAAATCTTGTGGCGTCTCATCTGTCTTGCCATTTTCGGGGATTCGTCTCTGGGCCACCTGAGCCTTCACAAATGAACATTAGCATAAGCAATCATTCCTTTATGGAGCAAACAAGGCAGCAGGATTATGGGTGGGCAGAAGACTCAGCACCACCTGGCAGGTTCAGCGGCTCAGGCATCGTGACAACAGAAACACTGAAGCCTCTTTCTGGGAGTGTAAACACAAGACGTGTGCACAAGGTGAGGCCAAACTAAACTGGCTCCTTGTTTGAACACACCCCAACAGTCTGTTTATCTGCTGCTAAGGTCAACGCTGTCGTTCACTGTGTCTGTGCCTTATTTTGTAATGTGTGAACTGATAAAACGATTAAATGAGATGGAAGTTGATCAGTCGTGTGTGTTTAACTGCAGTCAAACCGGGTTGTAAGGTTCTTGTTACGCACGCGTGAGATGATGTGTTTGTTTAACCTGTATTTCAGAGTCACTCTTATCAATGGTTCATTATTACCTGTTAGATAACACTGCAGAGCATGGGTCCAAATGTAGATTACATATACTGCAATTTTATGAAATCATGTCACATGAATACAGATAGAAAAGGCTGCGTAATGTAATTTTCTTCTGTCCAAATGTTTCTGTATGCCTGTATTGTGTTAGAAAGTCTGCAGCTCTGAGTGCTGTGAAGAGTAAACTAATGATACTAAAAGAATCTCCACCTCTGTAGAGCAGAAACATCTGGCAGCATTTGTTCCTCTTGAGTATTTGCAGTAAATAAACATTCTTACATTCAGCCAAAATAAATGTTTGCTTTAGTTTCAAATCATGTACGTGGGAGAAATACCTTCAGACTCTTTGCTCACCAGGTTTGACTCTGCATCTCTTAATATTCTTCTTCTGTCATGTAATGATCCAGAGGTGTGGCCAAGTCATTGTTCCAGGTCTTCTTGCAGGACCCTTGAGGGCCCGGCTGCATGAAGCATGAATTCAAGTCGTCCCCAGTATGTCGTTTAACAGCTGAACTCAATCAGGCGGGATGGAAAATTCATGGTGAAAGACGGCTTGATTCTCCTGTGGAGAGAGCTGAAGTGGTGAGAGCGCAGCCGGCCGTTAAAACAACAGCTGTCTGTTAATTTAATCCTTTTATTTCATGTTTCGGACCCTGATTTAACTCCATACATTTATTGTCTTCCAGTAGTCACAATGCTGCTGTAAGTCCTCATTAGAAAACAATGTCTAAACAGTTACAAACTTCAACACAGGCTGTTTGACATTTAAACAAATGGCAGGGAGGCTCATTTCAACCTGAGTCCTTAAGCTTTAATTTAATGTAGGAGCGACTGTTGAAAGATGTTTTGATGAACAATTCACACTGAAGAGTAAAAAGTGTGACAACAGTCATCAGCGGGCTGCTGTGTGTCATACAGCGGCTCTGCCAGCAGGTGGCGCCCTGCAGCTCAGCTCAGCTCCTGCTCCTCACATCACCTCTGTAGGAGTCAGCTCAGCATCTGTTCATCAGCTCTCCTCCCGTTATTTCACTCACACCGTACAGCAGCGCAGCACGGACTCCAGCACCGCTTATTAACCTCCAGGCTGCACAAATACTGTCTTTATTTTCCTCTGCGCAGAGTGTGTGAGGAGAGGAGTGTGTCTGAACAACATGGAAAAGGAGAGAAGACCCTCTAAACAGTACGGCTCTCTGGAGAAGACGCAGGTGGATGAAGCGACGGAGAAATCAAGTGAGTTTTTAGCAGGAAGCATGCTTTAATAATGTTACTATGAAGAAATCAGTGAAAGAAAGGGATGCGTTCACTGCACCAACTTTGAGCAGAGGGAATTAAAGCTTCAGGTGCTGCAGATCATCAGTGAGCATGTTAAAGTTACCTGTCAGCAGGATATTACACATCCTGAGGGGCTCAGACTCATAACCTCCTGTGTTTCTTCATCTCTGTATGTGGAGGTGCAGGACTGTATCTTTCATGCACTAATGATGCTTCATTTTCAGGATATTTCAGTTATTGTCAGGGATTATGGAGCAATTTCTTTTTTAGTGGCACATCAAGTTAAAGATTTTAAGTAATTTCAAGGTAGAGCTGAGGGACTTATACTTTGGAATATCTTTAGATACTGATACAGTAAAAATACTTGAGTTGTGTGTCTGTATGTCGTCAGACGTGTCCTCAGCATCAGGAGCAATCCTTTTAATTTCTATTTCCAGCAGCCCAAAAATAAAGAAAAATAAAATCATTTCCCTCACAAGTTAGTGGTCTTTACTTTTTAATTTATAATTTAATTATTTGAAAACTGAACGTGTCTAGTGCTGCTCTAGTGTTTATTTAGTAGTTTAAAGTTTTCTGATAGGCCTATATGCTCCAGAATGCAAATGAAAGTTTGTTTTAATACAAATACATGAATTAGTAATGTTGATAGCTAATTTAGACTTAATAAGGCCGTGTTACCTTTATTATAAGGCTCAAGGATATTTTGTGGCTCCAGACAGATTTAAATAAAATGGCTCTTCTGCTTACAATCAATGAACTCCTTCAAATTAAAGCTGTTTGTTTGTCTTTTTAGGGAAAAGGACAACCAGACTATCTGAAGAACAGTGAATTGAAATGAGGACTGTTGGGGAAGTGAAAATGTTAACTTACCAGTGTTAGTGTGTGCACATCAGATAATTATTAATATTAACTGTAAATTAAGAAATCAGAGTGTATCAGTGTGGGATTCCTTAATTCTCATTTTGACATAGTTTTCAACCAGTCTGTATCAACAGCAGAATAGAATTCCTGACATTCAGTTACAGCTTTAGGTTTTCAGTCGACGCATCTGGCCACCCTGATGAAGCATTTCTAGGGACGCCACTGTCCAAAGTTTCCAATAAGATTCCTTAAATGTAACTTGATGATAATTATAAAAAAAATGGTGGCAAGTACTTGTCTGAAAAATGTCAGAAAATAATGAAAAATGCACGTCACAACTCACCTCACATCCAAGGTGACGTCATAAAATATTCACTTTTGTCCAACCAATAGTCCAGAATCTTCAGATATTCAGTTTACAGTCACAGGAGACAAAGAAAGCCATCTAACATTTTAGAGGCTGTAACTCAGTCAGGCCCCTCCCCACGGTCAGGGGGCGACTGAAGAAGGGGAAACCTCTGCGATTTCATTGAACTTTTATTTTAGTGAACTGAATTTAAAGAGGGAGACGGAAACAGTTAATTGATTATCAGAATAGTTGCAGATTGTTTTTCGGTCAGTCATCAAATCTGTTAAAGGTCGAATCATTTCAGGTGTAATTTTAATGGATTGCTCGATCTAAAGACTGTCAGTGCGCAGTGAGTTGGCTGAACATGATGTAAAATTGATCTGGGCAAGCATAAAATTCGACAAGAATTAAGATTCCTGTAATAAATTAAAAATGAACACTTTTTTTTCCCCATCTCCTTGCTTGAGGATATTTTACACATAATTCTGAACAAATTGCAAATTTCTTTCCTCAGAAACAATAAGATAATTCACCTTACATATTTAGCTTCATTGTGAGATTTTGTTTTTGGCGTTCCTCAAGGCTCAGCTCTTGGTCCTCTGTTATTCCCATCAAACTTGCTTCTTTTCTATCATGTGTGTGACATTATACCACAAGAACACACACAGGCACACAATCATTTTATTTAATTGCTTTCCATTAGAGCCTATGTTCCACATCACTGACTTAAAGTGCGCCTTCAGGGCGTGACAGTGTTACTACAACTGTATTCTACTGAAAGCTTTAAGGAGTAAAAAGAAGATGTAATCAGTAAACAATAAAAATGTGTCTTCACACAAACCTGCTGTAAAAAAAAAGGAATATTATTACTTAATATTGAAATAAGTTTGACTGAATTTATCGGGCCTGTTTGAGTGCTTGAACAAAATAATTAAAATAAAAGGAACACAAGATGCCTGTTTAAACAATAAAACATCAAATCGCCAGCTGGTAGTTGATGTGTGTGTGTGCATGTGATAACACACGTGAGAATACACTAAGTTGTAGAATCACCAGATGAATGTGCAGCTTTGAGCAGGCAGCAGTGTTTGTGCAGCCGTGATATCCCCAGTGATCCAGGGTGTATGATTGTAATGTCTTTTCACACAAGGTCAGGTAATTAAAAGCCGATCCGACTCTGCTGGATGAGTCATCGCTCCTGGTGAGGAGGAGGAGGAGGAGGCTGCAGGGGGGGCAGTGCAGCTATTGAGTGAAGAATTACAGAGCTGTGATCAGATCGTAGCAGGGTGGTGACTGTGATCCAGTTTTAACGATTAGAATAACGATCCCTGCAGGTTTGACTTTCATTCATGAATTCATGTGATTTCTTAGACATCAAGTTTTCCTTCATGTGTCTCAGAAGTGTCTTGAGAGCCTTGGTTACAAATACAGGTGGTTTATTGGGCTTAATGAGCGCATTGAATGACTCCAATTAAGCAATTTTCCACTTAAGGTGCAATACAAATATGAGCAGTAACAGAATCACTAAAATTGAGTTTCAGTATGTTTTAATACCACTTTAGTCTGAATTGACAAATATTTAGGCCAATAGAGTCAGAATAATGTGACAGAAAGCAGAATTTATCACATAAAAAACTATTTAAAACAATAGTTCAATACTTCTCTGGTCTTTATGCTAAGCTAAGCTAAGCTAAGCTAAGCTAGCCAGTTGGCTGTAGCTTCATGTTTAGCACACAGGCATGATGGTGGTATCATCCTCTCTGTCATCTCAGAAAACAAATAATCCTGTTTCCCGGAGACTGATGAGAGGATCGATACATCCATCATGTTTGTATATACACTAAATATGATGCTACAGCCAACAACTGGTTAGCTTAGCTTAGCATAAAGACTGGAGACCAGAGGAGAAAGCTAGCCTGACTAGTGGCGTATGGTAGTTAGTTATGACGATGGACCCTCGGGCAAGATTTTGCATCTAAACTAGCTAGACGTTGGATAACATCAACATATTGACCAAAGGAAACACACACTGAACATTTACCTGGGGAAACATTGCTGAGAACATAAAACCATTTGAAAAATCTCTTTAATAATAAGTAGCATTATCACAGTGCCCTGAAACCTCCTCAGTGTGCTGAGGGTTAATGACGTACACTTGGGGACACTCGTTAGCCTGCTCCAGTGTGTGTTCACTGAATGATAAGGACTCTTGCCTTGTCTAGTGTCAGTGTTTGGACTGTAGTATTAAGCTAAGGAAGATGTTTAGCACTAGCTGTTTCCACCTGTTTCCAGTCTTTATGCTATGCTAAGCTAAGCTAACTGGCTGCTTAAATATTCAGTGTTCAGACTGTCATGTCAATCTTCTAATCTCTTCTAAACGCATTTCTCTCAAAATGTTAAACGATTGCTTTAAATCATGACACCACTTCTATATTTCAGTGTATGCTGTGTTGGTTATCTCTGAAAATTATACATTTCTCTGTCGGACCAATTAGAGCAGTTCAGCAATGTGTGAGCAGTGAGAGCTCTGAGCCGCTCTGTGCTCTGATAAACAGCACACCTTCTTCACAGCAACACACTGCAGCAGAAACACAGGTGTGACTGATGGCGTTAATGATTCCTCAGTTCCTCCTCTGTTCAGTGAGCCAGCATGCACACTACCAGAGCCTGCAACAGATCACTTTAATCTCTGTTACATAATCTCAAAATAAGGAGAGATGATTTATGCCAGACTGAGCTGTCATCTGATTTCCATCTGCAGTCCCTGAGCAGGTAAACATTCATTTACATGCACCACTGTTACAGAGTCAGACACATCTACAAGCACAGTAATACCAAACACATCCATTCATAAAATTACAGTTCATTACAATTAAACACCTGAATCACAGTCAAGTTAACATCAACGTGACTGGTTGTTTAATATCTGTATTTTGGCGCCATAGGAACACGAGTCTGTGAAAGTTTTAAACTTGGAAGCATATCTGAATGTTTGATAAATGAAAAAGCAGACTGTGGTAAAGCCGTACGCCTCAGTGGGAAGTTTAAACCTGTGTATAGAGCAGATCTATAAGTTTCTCCTCATTTGTTCAGAGCGGAGCTGAAACAAAAGCTTCAGTGATGAAGCTATTCTGTGAATTATGTTTAATACCAATCAAACTTTTTAGATTGCTGCTGTTAATCAGGTCATTAGTTAAGCTTCTGCTTTCCCTCCAGTTAAACGTCAAAATGTCTCCTGTAACATAGTTTATTACAGACGCAGCCTCTTCTTTGTGAAAGTAGATAACACTTTATATTTTATTTTGCTCTGCTGAGGACAACTTTAGTCCAAACATGACTGTAAAATCAACTGCAACATTCTGATGTTTTTAATTTGGTAACAGGAAAACAGCAAATCGATCACCAGCATTGCACATTTCTGCAAATCATGGATACATTACATTTGCACATCATTATGTTGCAAATATGTTTAAACTTTACATTTCAACAACACTGTGGTTAACGTGTGGTTAAGTTTAGGCACAAAAAACACTTGGCTATAATTAGGAAAACATGATGTTTTGGCTTGAAATACCTGGTTTTGTGAGAATATCCTTGCTGGAAATGCAGCAAGGTCTCAGTAAAAAACAGGTGTTTTTTGTGGCACTATCCAAGCTAGAAAAACAGTGACAGGTTCCTAAAAATACCCACTTATGGGGCCTAAAAGCTGCAGGAAAAAACTGCAACAGGTTGCGAGAAAACATCCACTGTTGGGGGCTAAATAGCCGCAGGAAAAACAGTGACAGGTCACTTGAAAACACCCCCTTTTTGGGGGCTAAAAACCTGCACGAGAAACACGACAGGTCCCTAAAAACACCCACTTTTGGGGGCTAAAATGCCGTAGGAAAAACAGTAAGGGGTCACTAGAAAACATCCACTTTTGGGGGCTAAATAGCTGCAGGAAAAACAGTGACAGGTCACTTGAAAACACCCCCTTTTAGGGGCTAAAAAAACCAAAGGAAAAAAAGCAAAAGCCCCCTAAAACAACGGCCACTTTTGGGGGCTAAAAACCTGCACGAAAAACAACAACAGGTCCCTAAAAACACTTCTGGGGGCTAAAATGCCGTAGGAAAAACAGTAATGGGTCACTACAAAACACCCACTGTTGGGGGCTGAAAAGCCACAGGAAAAACAGTGATGGGTCCGTAAAAAACATCCATTTTGGGGGCTAAAAACGTGCATGATAAATGGCGACAGGTTGCTATAAAACACCCACTTTTGGGGGCTGAAAAGCTGCAAGAAAAACAACGATGTGTGACTTAAACATCTACATTTGAGGCTTAAAAAGCTGCAGGAAAAAAGCATCGACTACGGGGGCGAAAAAGCCACAGGAAAATCAGCAACAGCTCCCTAAAAAGTACTTGTGTTTGGGGGCTGAAAAGCTGCAACAAAAACAACAATGTGTCACTTAAACATCTACATTTGAGGCTTAAAAAGCTGCAGGAAAAACAGTTGGGGTCCCTGAAAAAACACCGTCTTTTAGGGACTAAGAAATGCAGGAAAAACAGCTATGGGTCGCTAGAACGCACTGAACAGTGGCCTGCAGCTTTGCAAGCATCTCACCTACAGCGTCATGCAAGCCATCATCCCCTCCACCTCCTGATGATGATGTCAGCTCATATACTACGTCATTTCACATATGCCAATATGATATGTATGAAACCTGCCAATGTAATGTATCCATGGTTTGCAGGAACGTATAGATCCAACGTTTTCCTCTGGCCATCGTGCTGAAAACAGTTGATATTCCAATGACTGTGCTTGTAAATCAGCTGCAGTAATGTTGGATGGTAGAAAAACTACCAGCCTCAATCTCACCTGGGTTTTGTGTCTGTAGTTCTTCATTTTCATGCCTTTGTCATTTGTGTCATGATGGCAGTCGGACATAAAGTCTTTGACGCTAAAACACTCCTAATGCCATGATCATCACCACATCAATGTGTTTTGTTCTTGTCTTTCAGCAGAGGATGTCGTTTCCATGGCTGACTCCACAATTACCATCGAGGACATCGAAGGAGAGCTGTGCAAAATCGAGCGGATAAGAGACATCCTTGTACGGAGAGAATCAGAGCTGAGATACATGTGAGAGCTGCTTCTTCAATATGACTTCTCATGTTCACTTTAAATACTAGAGACACAAACAAAAGAAACAACTTTAGTGTGAATGAAGACATGAAGACATCAGATGATAACACACGCTCCTCTTCCATCATGTTGGTCCTCTGTGCGCGCACACACACACACACACACACACACACACACACACACACACACACACACACAGTAGAGCTCTGCTGTACAGGGATCTGGATTCAGCAGATCTGTCAGCAGCCCCTCAGGAACATGAGATGATGTACTGTGACTGTCAGTCGACAGCACTGCGAGCAGCCATGTGCATGATGGCAAAAAGTGTGTTTGCAGAAAATGGCAGCAGAGCTATTTAAGGTCCTCACAGACTACCAGCACACACACACACACACACACACACACACACACACACATACACACAGGCTTTTTTCAGATCTGTAAAGATGGCCTTTACTTCTTTCTCTCTCATCTCTGCTTTTAATTATTTCGCTCTTTTCTGTGGAGACCTTCCTCATTATTTTGACACATGAGGATGGAGGTGGTGGAGCGGAGACGGAGAGCAGCGCCCAGCTGCATGACGTGGTCACATGACAGCTCACAGAAACTGAGAATCACGACTTTTACTTGGTTCTTTTTTTTGTTCTTTTTCTCTGTGTGAGTTTTCAAAAATGATGACACACAACATGTCTCATGCCAACTGCAACACAGAAAATAACTAAAGCTCAGCCGCTGTGGGGACGATAAAAACAGATGAAAATAATGGCATTGTGATTTTCTGCAAACTATGAACATGACATGATACATTTGTGCGGTTTATACGCAGCATATCAACGTTTCTTAAGTGACGTAGTATACTGTATGAGCAGACTTTGTCATCAGGAGGTGGAGGGAACGGTGGATGGCTTCACACTGAGGCAAGACGCCTGCCAAGCTGCAGACCACTGTTAGAGGCCAACAAAGAACAGCACCATTTTTTGTGGCGACCCTTCATGGCATTTACACCGGTGTTTGTGGCACCATATCTGGGTGTTTTAGCGGCACAGCGCGGTATTTCGCAGTGGCATTTGTGGTACAGAACCTGGGTGTTTTTACCAACACATTGCAGTGTTTCACACTGACATATCGCAGCATTTCCCAGTAGCGTTTGAGCCACCAAACCTGGGTGTCTTTCACCAACACATTGCAATGTTTCCCAGCCGCATTTTAGCCACCAAACCTAGGTGTTTCTCACCAACACATTGCAGCGTTTGCCAACAGTGTTTGAGCTACAAGGCCTGGGTGTTTCTCACCAACATATGGCAGCGTTTCCCAGCGGCGTTTGAGCCACCAAAGCTGGGCATTTTTACAGACAAATAACGGTGTTTGCTAGCAGCATTTCAGCCACAGGGTCTGGCATTTCCCAGCAGCATTTGAGCCACCATACCTGGATGTTTCTCATCAACATATTGCAGCATATTCCAGTGGTGTTTGAGTCACCAAATTTGGGTGTTTTTCACCAACACATTTCAGCGTTTCACAGCAGCATTTGAGCCACAGGGTCTGGGTGTTTTTCACCAACACATTGCAGTGTTTCCCGGCAGCATTTTAGCCACCAAACCTGGGTGTTTTTTACCAACCTGTCCCTGCTTTTCTAGCGCCTTTTGTGCTACGAAATGTTTGCAATTTAAGCCAAAGCATGATCTTTTCCTCACCATAACCTCGTGGTTTTTGTACCTAAACCTAACCACACCCTCACCACAGAGAGAAATGTAAAGTTTAAACATATCGGCTACAAAATAACATACAAATGTAAAGAACCTGTGTTTTGCAGAAACATACTGTACAATGCCGGCGTTTAATACTGAGTTGCTGTGTCGTACCATGCATGGTAGCACGTCGCGTTTAACTCCTGAAATCCTGCTTTATGCAGTTGATGCAGCGCCGTCATTTAGACTGGCTGGGACATAAACCAGACAACTCTCATTGTGAATAAACACTCCTGAGTGGCAGCGTATGACTCATCCTGAAATACATACTGCTGAAGTACACCAAAGTGAAACCTATTTTATTAAACCAACAGCTCAGAGTATTTCTATCTCTGTAACAGCAGCCTACACACACACACACACACACACACACACAGACAAACAAACACTTGTGTGACAGCGCCTGATGTTTTGAAATCTGCATCAGAGTCAGACGGTGAAATGAGATCTGATCCTGTCAGGTGTGATTCATTCAGAGGGCAGCGTGACGGTGTTATTCCAGCTCATAAACTCACAGACCTCGCCGTCATCTGAGTCCAGTGTTTCATATCAAATCCATTAATGTTTTTAAGCCCATTGTAGAGAAAACTAAAAGAACTGATTTTGAAGTGTAGTTTACTTTTATTTACACTGACATCACCTGCTTTTTGATGCACAATATCTATTCATAGTTTGTTTGTTTTCCACTCAGGATGGATGACATCCAGCTCTGCAGAGAAATCACAAGGCTGAAGACGGAGCTGCAGAAACTCGTCTCGATTCCAGGTAAATTAAAAAGCAGTCAGTGTCACATCTTAGTTAACCTGCAGACAGTTGGCTCAGGTGGGCCCATTATAGGCTTTTATTTTCTGTTTTATCTTTGAATAAATATCAGCGAACTGCAGCGAGGTGATTATCTTATTAGCAATTAACTCTGAGGACCAGGGGAATAAATGAAACACTTTCAAATAACAACAGGCCTCCACTTCAATTTTGGTTAGAGCTCTATGATGGCTTATATTCTGTCTTAAAAACATTCACAAGGATCGTCACTTTCCTCTGTTCGTTAGATAGATAACCTTTATTCAATCAGGGGAAACCAAATGGAAAAACAAAACTCTTTTGCGGTTGTGCCCTGCAGAGACACGAACAAAACAGGTTCTATAATAATCGAAACTCTCATACAGAACATAGATACGACACAGACATTACACATTAAGTTTAGATGACAGCTCTACGATAGAGGAAGGCTGCTGTGGCAACTAAATAGAAAAATAAAGTACAGAAGTGGTGAGTTAGTGACTCATGAGCAGGGCCGGTTGTAGACTTTTTGGGGGCCCTAAGCAGGATTGGGTGTTACTGCTATTATATTGAAATATCACATAAGGCCACATCAACATAGATACATAGCAAAGCCTACTAAATAATAGAGAGGACTTTTTTTCTGGGTTCCTGCTGCCCCCTGGCGCTAATTAGCACATACTAGCTGTGACGAGGATGACATAAACTGTGTCTCTGACATAAAGTGTGTGTGTGTGTGTGTGTGTGTGTGTGTGTGTGTGTGTAAAAATATTAATGACTGGGGCAGATATTGAAGGTTGGCTGGCTGGTGGTTGCTACTTCGATTTAGCATCAGTGGCTAGCTCATCCTCTGTCATGTTTTTTTAGGTGTGATTGTTTTGTGGGTCAAAACCGGGTGTTGTCAGCTTAACAAGAGACAAGCTGACAAACAGGTGTAGTCACACTGCAAAGCTCAAGACCTTTATACACCTGGATCTGTGATCTGACTGAAACCTCCCACCACTCTGCCAAAACAAAGAAAGAAATGTGAGCCTGTAATGCTCAACCTTAACAATGCTAACATGCTTATAGAAGCAATCCCAGTGATGTTTTACTCTTTGTGATTCCAAGGTAAAGGTTATGCGGTTGTGTTTGACTCGCTCAAGCAACCAAGATTCCACTTTTCCTTGTGTATAATCGTTTATTCACCGACGACTTTTCACAACAACAAAATGGATCAGTCTTACCAGAGCGGAGGAAGAGGCAGGTGCGAGTTATCAAAAAAGGAGGAAAAACCAGAAAATGTTTGGCGCTTTGCAGCGGTCTAAAACTGTATGGCTGCATACCTGAGAACAAAAACCGAGCCAGCCCTAATGAGCACACCTGATAAAGCTTAGGTGCTGCAGTCACCTGCTTACCAAGGAGGCGGGGGTGTCAAAACGCACCGCCACACACCAGCCTCTCGTCCATCAGCCAGACAAATTCAATGAACAATCAGACCATAACACTCAATCCATAGTAACAACTCCTTATAACTTTTAACAAATCCAAATTATTTAAAAAACTATTAAAGCAAGTGTTTGGCTCAGATGAGATATATAATCCCTCCAGCATGTTCTGAGTCTGACCTGGGGCCTCCTACCAGTGGGACGTGCCCGAACACCTCCGGCTCTACTCCGAGCTCCTCCCCCTATCTCTAAGGCTGAGCCCAGACACCCCACGAAGGAAACTCATTTCAGCCGCTTGTATCCGCGATTTCATTCTTCCAGTCACTACCCAGAGCTCATGACCATAGGTGAGGGTTGGGACGTAGATGAACCAGTAAATCAAAAGCTTCTCCTTCTGGCTCAGCTCCCTCTTCACCACAACAAGCTTCTCCTTCTGGCTCAGCTCCCTCTTCACCACAACGGTCCGGCACCAAACCGCTGATCCATCTCACGCTCCATTCTACCCTCACTCATGAACAAGACCCTGAGATACTTGAACTCCATTGCTTGTGGCAGTAACTCTCTCCCAACCCTATAATATAATAGTTAATAAACGTGACACTGAGTGACGGCTGTATTTTATGTTGTCATGTGACTGTTGAACAGACAACGACAAGTCGAAGGAGGACAGAGAGAGAGAAGAGGAGCTGCTGCAGCAGATCAACAAGCTGGTGGAGACCAGAGACTTCCTCGTGGACGATGTGGAGTTCGAAAGACTGAGGTGAGCTGCTCTTTATGTTTACTCTGAGGAAACTGCCTCGTTCAGTACCTACTGCTCACTGTTTCTCAACCAGGGCTCTTTAAGGGAGCTAATCTAATTGATCTAATTCACTATAGAAGTGAGCCCAGTGTGATTAAGAGTCATGAGAGTGACTATTCTGTTCAAAGGTTTAATTCCCCCTACAGTTATCTTCTCAACCACTCGATTTGCAGGTCATTTTAATACCACTGGTTTTTCACACCCCTCTGCATGTGATATTGAAGCTGAACGTAGCCTTTGGCGTCGCTATGACTTCATCTGATTTCAATGCACTGCAATATTTGACCCTCAGAGAAACTGACATAGTAGAAAGAGTGAGAAAGTCTGCACATGGTGAGGAGAAAGGGAGGTGGATGGGTCAGACAAACAGACTTTCACTTATACTATATAGGCCTACTATACTAGGAGGTGTCTGTTTTCCAGGTGAAACCAAATGTCAGTGTCATTTTAATGTAGTGTTACGTAACTTGCTTCCATGTCAGTGAAGATTCTCAGTCATCCAGGTCATGGTAATCTTAAGTGCTATATCGTAGGCAACTGCACTTGCTTGAGTATCTTGAAGATGTTTCACCTCTCATCCAAAAGGCTTCCTCAGTCAGATACTCTTCAAGAAACTCAAGCAAGTCCAGTTGCTTATGATATAGCATTTAAGATTACCATGACCTGGATGACTGAGAATCTTCACCGACACCGAAGAAGCTTCTTGGATGAGAGGTGAAACAGCTTCAAGAAACTCAAGCAAGTCCAGCTGCCTACGATATTGCACTGAAACTTACATCCATCCACCACATACTTAAGTCGTGATGTTTTCAGGTCACGTTACAAACTTATTTTAACTGAAAACATGATGTGTGACGTGATCACGTGACGGCAGTAAATAAAGAGGCAGACTCAAGAACCTGTAAAGACAAAGGTTGGTGTGTTGGTTGGGTCAACACCTGGGATGAGACCTGGGATGAGAGTGTGTCGTCTCAACTGTAGAATTCTGGTTGTAATCATGTCTGACAACCAAAATCTTTTCAGATGGAGGAAGGAAAGTCTTATCAAATGGGGGTCTGTGACCTAATGTGCATCAATTTAAGGGTTCGTGACATGAAAAAGGTTGAGAGCCACTGACCTGTAGTTATTTGCATCATGTCTGATTATTGATCTAGTGAGTTTTTAAAGGGGTTGTCTTATCTTCATCACTCTGTTCTCATTGTCTTTCTGTGTATAGTCACACTGAATAATGATAACAAGCTCACCATCTCTCAGGTGTTCTGTTTGTGGTGTTACATTACCTGTCACTGCTGATGAGACGACAGATGTTAATGCTGAAAAATATGTTTGAGTGACATTTTCATTGGTCTTAGAGAGAGAGAGAGAGAGAGAGAGAGAGAGAGAGAGAGAGAGAGAGAGATTACCATCTTCCTTCATTATGTGAGAACAGATCCAGGGGAGGATTGTGTAGATGCAGCAGTGAATTCACACCATGTGCCGTACAATAACATCCTCTCAGTTCAGCTCGTAGCCTTGGACTCTCTTAAATGCAGCCCTGTGACATTCAACATGATGAAGAAAATCTTCCGACTACACACTTGACGAATAAAAACCAAAGAAATATTCTCCTCCACAGGGAAAGAGAGGAAGACAGAGAAATGGCCGCCTTCTTACAGTCCAAATTTCCCACGACACTGGCTGCAAAAGGTGAGTCTAACCATGAGGCTGTCAGGTGTAAGCTCCCAATTAAAAAGGAATCTTACGCTGCAGTTATCTCTGTAGCCGCCATTTCTCCTCACTCATGACTCCTGTGTGTAAGAGGATGAAGAAAGGTGTCGAGTGTTTCTGGTAGTTCAGTTGTAATCCTCTCACCTGCTGTATGGACCGACGCAGGACGTGTGATCCACACAGAGCTGAGCCTTTCTGCTACAGCCTCTAATCCCTGCCTCAGTAATCCTTAACATTTCACTCCTGGTTGATTTGGTGACACCTGTAGTTACTGCTGGTCACAGCCAGGTGCTTAATACTACAGACACTCCTTGAGCAGCTTCTTAGAAAGAAACACAACAGAAGAGCAGCTGGTGTCTCTGTGTACACCGCCCAGTCGCCAGATAACATGTTGGTATCATACGTTTCAGTAAAACACGGATACATTACATTTGTTCATTATGTAGCAGAGAAGTTGAAACTTTATGTTTCTTTATGTTTCAACAACGCTGTCGTTAATGAGTGGATTGGTTAAGACGCAAAAACCACTTGGTTGTGGTCAGGAAAAGATCATGCTTTGGCTTAAGTTTTGACCCAGCTTTGGTGGCAGCATCCCTGCAGGAAATGCAGCAATGTCTTGGTAAAAAAAACACTTGAATTTGTTGCACTATACCGGCAGGAAACACAGCGACAGCAACCGCATTTCGTTGCATTATCCTGGTGTAACCTGAAGATTTAATACTCCAGTCTCACGGGCTGTGGGTAATAATCGGCTACAGTTGTCTTTAATTTCTTTTCTTTTATTCCGGCCAAAACGGCAACAGCAGTAGCATAAATTCAGCACGTCGGTTGTTTACATGGCGCACCGGAGGACTTCCGTCCCCAAACATAAACGTCCCTCCAGACACACCCCACAGGTAGGAACCAAAATCATCCTCTAACAATAGTAATGATACATCAGTCCCACAACAATGACTATCCCCACAATGACCCTAACAGTCATGTTCAAACAGGGAAATACAAAACCAACCTCTCAAAATAAATGCAATACAAAAACTCAGATTACACTGGCAAGAAATGCAGCGATGTCTCGGTAAAGAACAGCTGCATTTCATCGCACTATACCGGCAGGAAACACAGCGACGTCTCAGTAAAAAGTAAAGCGCATTTCATAGCGCTATCCCGGCATGAAATGTAGCGACAACAACCGAATTTCATTGCATTATCCTGGCAAGAAATGCAGCGATATCTCGGTAAAAACCAACCAATTTTGTCGCGCTATCCCGGCGCAGGGAACACAGTGATGTCTCAGTAAAAAGTAAAGCGCATTTCATAGCGCTATCCCGGCAGGAAATGCAGCGACAACAATCGCATTTCGTTGCATTGTCCTGGCAAGAAATGCAGCGATGTCTCGGTAAAAAACAACTGCATTTTGTTGCGCTACACCAGCAGGAAATGCAATGATGTCGTGGTAAAAGACAACTGCATTTCGTAGCGCTATCCCGGCAGGAAACACAGTGATGTCTTGCTAAAAACCAACCAATTTTGTCGCGCTAACCCAGCGCAGGGAACACAGTGATTTCTCAGTACAAAGTATACCGCATTTCGTTGTGCTATCCCGGCAGGAAACGTAGCAATGTCTTGCTAAAAAACAACCACATTTCATTGCACCATACCGGCAGGAAATGCAGCAATGTCTTGATAAAAAAACCACTTGAATTTGTTGCACTATACTGGCAGGAAACATAGCGACAACAACCGCATTTCGTTGCATTGTCCTGGCAAGAAATGCAGCAATGTCTCGGTAAAAAACAACTGCATTTTGTCGTGCTACACCAGCAATAAACGCAATGATGTCGTGGTAAAAGACAACCGCATTTCGTTGCGCTATCCTGGCAGGAAACATAGCGCTGTTCTGGTAAAAAACAACCACATTTCGTCACACTGTACTGAAAGGGAACGTAGCTATGTCTCGGTAAAAACAACTGCATTTTGTGATATGCAGTGATGTCTTGATTAAAAAACAACTGTAGTTTGTCTTGCTATCCTGGCAGGAAACTCGGCAATGTCTAGGTAAAAAACAACCGCGTTTCGTTGCACTATTCCAGCAGGAAATGCAGTGATGTCTCAATTAAAGAAAAACAAACTGCATGTCACCCTATCCTGGCCAACGTAGCAGTGTTTTCACTTTTATGGCACTATCCAGATCGCTAAAAAAACAACAAGTTTTGTTTTTTAGTCTTGAACAGTGGTCTGCAGCTTGGCAGGCATCTCGCCTAAGTGTCACGCCATCCACCATCTTGTCCACCTCCCGACAGCAAAGTCAGCTCATATAGTACGTCAATTAATGCTGATATGATTCGTATGAAACGTACAAATGTAACGTATTCCTGGTTTGCAGAAACGTACAATGCCAACATTTTCCTCTTGTGTCTGAGCTGAGCAGAGAGTGCGAACACTCTGTGGCGATAAAGAGTTAACTGTCACGTCTTCTTTTCAATCAGGCACGTTGCAGGATCAGAGGGTGGCGTCCAAATCTCAGCAGACGTCGGCGCCGTTCATCACCAAAACTGGGATCACGCTGCTGAAGGACTGCTGCGGCTTCACCTGCTCCATCATGTAACACTGACCAGGACACTCTGTGTGTGTGTGTGTGTGTGTGTGTGTGTGTGTGTGTGTGTGTGTGTGCCCTTCTCAGAAAGATTACCTACATTAATCTTCATCATGCCTGTTTGCATATAATGTAAGAGACGTGTATTATAACATATTATGTGATTTGCTGTGAGATGCTGTGGTTTGATGTCGTGCAGAGGGGAAGCTGACCGGCTTATAGTTATACTAATAATGCTTTCTGTCCAGTTAGGGTCATTAGATATTATTACAGCTGCTCTGACTTTGTATTTGTGATGTAAGTATCTGTGAGGGAAGAAACTACACCTGCTGTAGAGTTGTAGCGACGTATTATAATAACATTGTTCAGACTGCAGCTGGTGATTACTGTTTTTTTTCTTTCATCTTTTAGCAAATGTTTGGTCCATAAATGATCCAGTTAGCAGCAGCAGTGTATTGAGTTAATATAAGATTACAGTTTTATAAATAAAACGAAAATGCAGAACCCTGTACTTGAACAGAGCTGAACAAATGTGATGCAGATTTATGCAGAAAGTTTTTATACTGCAACGAAATATTGTTCATTTGCTACTCAGTGACAACTTAAACCAAAGTCTTTGTCTGATCTGAGTGTAGTTAGTGTTTTAATGATAGGCCTTCCAGTCAGTGTTTTATTAAAAGATTTTCAGATACCCTCACCAGCCACTTTATTAGGTACACCTGTTCAACTGCTCATTAACACAAATAGTTAATCAGCCAATCACGTGGCAGCAACTCAGTGCATTTAGTCATGTAGACGTGGTGAAGACGAGCTGCTGAAGTTCAAACTGAGCATCAGAATGACGAAGAAAGGTGATTTAAGTGACTTTGAACGTGGCATGGTTGTTGGTGCCAGACGGGCTGGTCTGAGTATTTACTGGGATTTTCAGCACAACCATCTCTAGGGTTTACAGAGGATGGTCCCAAAAAGAGAAAATATCCAGTGAGCCAAAATGCCTTGTTGATGCCAGAGGTCAGAGGAGAATGGCCAGACTGGTTCAAGATGATAGAAAGGCAACAGGAAGTCAAATAAGCACTGGTTCCAACCAAGGTGTGCAGAAGACCATCTCTGAAGCAACAACACCTTGTCCAACCTTGAAGCAGATGGGCTACAGCAGCAGAAGACCACACCAGGTGCCACTCCTGTCAGCTAACAACAGGAAACTGAGGCTACAATTCACACGGGTTTTCTCACCAAAACTGGACAATAGAAGATTGGAAAAACCACATTCAGATGGAAGCATGGATCCATCCTGCCTTGTATCAACGCTTCAGGCTGCTGCTGGTGGTGTAATGGTGTGGGGGAGATTTTCTTAGTACCAACTGAGCATGGTTTAAACACCACAGCCTACCTGAGTATTGTTGCTGAGCGTGTCCATCCCTTTATGACCACAGTGTACCCATCTTCTGATGGCTACTTCCAGCAGGATAACGCACCATGTCACAAAGCTCACATCATCTCAAACATGACAATGAGTTCACTGTACTCCAATGGCCTCCACAGTCACCAGATCTCAGTCCAATAGAGCACCTTTGGGATGTGCTGGAACGGGAGATTCTCATCATGGATGTGCAGCCGACAAATCTGCAGCAACTGTGTGATGTCATCATGTCAATATGGACCAACATCTCTGAGGAATGTTTCCAGCACCTTGTTGAATCTGTGACACCAAGAATTAAAAAGGGGGTCCAGCCTGGAACTAGCACGGTGTACCTAATAAAGTGGCTGATGAGCGTATATGATAAAAAATAATCTATTATTTTGTGTGACTATGACTGTAGAATGTATCATCTCTGCAATGCTGTTAAAATAAAGACTTTTAATGCTCTTCACTTTTCAAGGTGCTTCTGTCTTTAACCACTCGATACGTGGGTCAATGAAACTTACACACTTGCATAAACAGACCATATTAGAATTAACAGATAGTAAATATATACAACCGTATTAAAAGCCTAGTCCTAATTTAAAGCCCAGTGTGGCTACACATTTTTACAAATAAAGGCCTGTCTCAATTAGAGGCCTGGTCTGGTTGCCAAGCAGTTCTTCAGATGTATAAGAAACAAAAGCGGGTATTTTAAACCACAACACGATATTTTTCTGACCATAATCAAGTGGTTTTTGTGCTCAAACCTAACCACACATTAACCACAGCGTTGTTGAAACATAAAGAAACAAAATTGACTGTATCTGCTCCATAATAATGTATAAATATAACGTATCCGTGGTTTGGGTCATAAATATCCAACTTACTCCAAAGAGCATCCTGTGTGTTACTGCCATGATGACGGGATGAGATGTGTGTGCGGTTGTTGGGGGTTATTGTTGTTCACTGTGGTGAGGAGAAAACCAGATGGTTTCAGTTCCACATAACTTACCTCAGCTGCTTCCTTCACGTCTCACACACACAACACACACACTGCAGCCGCAGATGAGTCATACAGCGGACTGAGAGATGCAGCGCCCCCAACAGCACAAACACTGTCTTTAATTTGGCTTGTAGATCATTTTATCCAAAGAATGCTCATTGTTAAAAGAAATTATTGACATGATTGATGTGCATGTGTTTCCCTCTTTCATCTGTATTTATTTTACCATGTTAATTTAAGTTCAATAACACTCACAGTCTGTTACTAACGTCCACACAGCGTTTCCCTGAGCCTGTTCTCCTGCAGTGTTGTGGTCTGCTCGTGTTTCCATCCTCGTGGCAGCTGATAAAGGCCGTCACAGCTGGTTGCAGATTAACAGACCTGCAACACTCTCCACTGTATTTAATTTGCAGGCTGAGGAGACTAATCAGGAGGCTACATACTGTGAATATAGACAAGTCACTGCCAACCCCTCTCTAATTGGATGCTTGTGGAAAAAGCGGCTTGTTCTTGTGCGCGGCGTTTGGCTGAGACATTTAACAGTCCCTGCAAAGGTGATATCTCTCTCGAAATGCTCGGCCAATTAAAGACTTTGTGCTTTTCTTTTTTCTTCTTTACAGCTTCTGAAGTGTTTAATAATCCCAGGCTCAGGCTTTGAGCGTGCACTTTATGGTTGTGTGCATGTATGTGAAGAGCCGCTCAGACCTCTACAGCAGTTTGTGTTGAGTCTCTGCTGTCTCCAGGGGCAGTAAATGAGAGCTCTCTGTGTGAGTGCATGTCACTGAGAGCTGTGAGAGGGAGCAACAACAGAGAGAGGAGGTGAGGGGTGAAGGTGGAGAGGTGGGAAATAAGGTGAAAGGTGGTGGGAGGGGATGCACATCTCTGCCAGCAGTATAAAATACGCTATATGTGTCGTTATGGATTCAACTCAAGTCAGAAGCGATTTGAAACTCCAACCTGTCACACTGCCTCCCTGTCATGTGACCAGCTGGATTACTGCCTCAATATTTTGGAGAATTAGGAGATTGCTGAGGTGTAACAGTGAGAAATTGAAGAATGAAAGATTGAGGGTTTTGTTTCTAAAACTTTTTGTAAATGACTCAAACTTATTTTGCAAACTGAAAACACATAGGAGTGGCATCAAGGCGTCCACGTCCACATACGACGTCCAAGGTACCCTGGGTGTGTTGGTTGTTCTGGGACGCCGTGTCAAGTTCTGCCTGTTACATGCATTGTCGTCTTTCAAAATACACTTCTGTTTTCACAGGAAATGTAACATTTACATAGTCTCTTTCAAAATAAAAGCACTATGTCACGACAACACTGCGAACTGACGTTTTTTTTTTTCCTTCAACAACTAACGCACGTGGTTAGGTTTAGGAAAACAGGGAAAACAGGAACAGGGTTTGACTTTAGAATCTTACGGGACGCAAACACCGCTCTTCCGGGTGAAAGTCTGTGTTTGTTAGCTCCAGCCTGCTCTACTCGGACTTTGGTCACCCGAACTTTCGTTCATGTCTCGCTGACGCCACCGAGTGCCTATAAACTATTGTTACATTTCCATCCAAAAGTGATTTGAATCGTCAGACTTAATTCGAACATAACTGTTTCCATCCTGCGTTTTGCGAATCAACATTTTTTCGAATCAACCAAAACCCGGCTAAAGCGAGCGTATTTTAGTTTGTGCGAATCAGGGGATTTTAATTTGAATTTTGGCGTTTCCATCATAATTTTCCGATGCAATACTTCTAGATGCGCATCTAAACAAGCTGATGGAAACATGGCTAGTAACAGCAACCAGCCGTGTATCATGCTGACGTCAAAAGATAGCTTTTTTGTCAGAGTCTGAAGAGGAGGTGCAGAAATCTAGTTTTCTGTCAGACCATTTGAATCACAGTAGGCAGGACTTTTTCCCCAGTGACACCAATTTAAAACTTCCTACCCCAGCTTTAAGAGAGATGTCCAGCATGTGTCTCACAGTGAAGGACATGGTTAAATTTTTGCAGAGGAAATACGACTCTACAGACAGTGACTATCGTCTGAATTGCATAGAATCAGTTTGTGTTTCCAGCTGATGTTTATCAGTTTGACAGTGATGATGTGACGTCTGTGACATTTAAACCTATTGGATGAACGCCACGCCGACATTTCCAGTTTCTTATGAGTGGCATGTTGGATAGTATTGTAGTTAGCGCTACCATGAAAGAATCATAATCAAAATAAACATCTGTTTTATTCCCACTGAGAGCGTGGAGTTATAGTCCCTCACTGTGACTAGTGTTAGAGCCTTTACTCAGTTTCTACAGTAACACAGGAAGTGACATAACCAGTTTACCCACCTTTGCAAATGAACCAGAACAACAGGGAAAGGCTGCTGGAACACTGACAGTGAACATTACTTACAGTAAAATGATTAACAGAGCTAAACCAATTAACATTTAACAAAAGGAAGCAAATAAGGTGTCAGTGTCTCTATGGCCAAAATAAAAAAATAAATAAATCTTTTTTGTTCCCAGTTAACATAAAACCCAGTGACAGTGGAGATAAGTTTTGATATTTTCCATTTTTGTTTGTGAAATTGACCATAAATAATCAATATGTTTACAATAAATTCCATATTATAATTATCAGTAATAAATGTGATTATTTCAGATAGTTCATTTGTGATTGTGTCAGCATGGTCGCTTTATTCTGAAAGTAAGCACCGGAGATTTCCGCATGTTGGTCTCACTATTAGTAGACTGTTAGTGCATTAAGAATAAATTAATAATGCTCACAGCAAGAGGGTTCCTGGTTCAAATCCAGGGTGAGGGAGCCCTTCTGTGTGGAGTCTGCATGTTCTCCCTGTGTCAGTGTGGGTTTCCTCCAGGCGCTCCAGCTTCCTCTCACAGTCCAAAGACATGCAGGTTAATTGGTGACTCTAAATTGTCCGTAGGTGTGAATGTGAGTGTGAATGGTTGTCTGTCTCTATGTGTCAGCCCTGTGATAGTCTGGTGACCTGCGACCCCTGACAGGATAAGCAGTTACAGAAATGAATGAATAATGATAATAAAATCAATCAATATATGTATCTATATCAGTTGCACTAAACTGTTCCAGTGATTTGTTATTACGTGCATTTGTCTTCGTACAGTAGCATAGCAACAACTGAGGCAGCATCACTGCACACACACACTGTTGGTACAGTTACACACACACATATGAAACCATCACTCACAGGAGATTTAATTGCAGTTTCCTGGGACAAACTGTGCAGACACCACAGGCTCAGCTCTGAAACAACATCAAACAATAAACTCTATGTGAGAACACTTTTCTTAAAGCGATGGATGTCACTTTGATCAGAAGCAGCCTGGATCGCCCACATGAGCCACATACGGTTGTTTCTTTTTTTAATGGGCAGTGCTGTATCATCTGTGCTGGTGTAAACAGAGGAGGGGGCTGTGCTGCAGCAGTGAGAGTAAAAACTTTAATGTGCACTGTGAGTCACTGTGTGTGAGTCACACACTCACATCACGGACATGATCAAACACAGTGTGCCTCCCCAGTGTCACCGAGGGCAAACACTCATTTCTTATTTTATAAATACTCTGGAAGGTCACAATTAATGTGTGGCATAATTACTCAGAGGTCTTTAAGCTCTAACAGAAGTGTTTGCTCACTGTAAGCATGTTAGAACAACCTGCATGTGGATTAAACACCAGTTAATTTAGGAGTATACAACATAAAAGCACCATACTGAAAATATAAAGGTTTGAAAAGTAGATTTGGACACACACAGAAACCCTCTTGTCATACATCTGGGCCTACCTCACAGTCCTCACTGTGTCAGTTTTCATAGTGCTCTAATGTTGCATATTCCCAATCAAACCTTTAACGAAAGAAGCACAATCCAGTTGACACAAAGTCTCCAGCTGTCAGGGTCCAGCGCTGACTGGAGGTCAGCAGAGATGTTCAGGCAGCCTCACCTGACACTGTGAAATGTGAAATCAAACAGCACACCCATGTGGCAGAACCACACAACACAAGCCTGGAGATTTGAAGGTCTAGTGATGATGTGTAATGATGGTAAACATTTGGGGGGTTTTTTTCAGCTAAGCTTCACAATTTATTCTTGGAAACAGCAGCGTTGGACCGTATCTAATGATCCTCATCAGCAGATGGAGTTTGCTCAGTTGTCATGCAGCTGTTTAAACTTTACATTAATCTGAGCACTTTAAGAGCTTCTTGTCTGGGTTTTAAAAGTTGAGCTTCACTACTCAACTCAACTCCCAATGTCCTCAAACGAGACGATAATAATAAAGTCCCAATGTCCTCAAACGAGACGACAATGAAGTCCCAATGTCCTCAAACGAGACGATAATAAAGTCCCAGTCTCCTCAAACGAGACGATAATGAAGTCCCAATGTCCTCAAACGAGACGACAATAAAGTCCCAATGTCCTCAACCGAGACGACAATAAAGTCCCAATGTCCTCAAACGAGACGACAATAAAGTCCCAATGTCCTCAAACGAGACGATAATAAAGTCTCAATGTCCTCAAACGAGACGACAATAAAGTCCCAATGTCCTCAAGCGAGACGATAATGAAGTCCCAATGTCCTCAAGCGAGACGACAATAAAGTCTCAATGTCCTCAAGCGAGACGACAATAAAGTCCCAATGTCCTCAAACGAGACGATAATGAAGTCCCAATGTCCTCAAACAAGTATCTCCTGATTAACAGTGTCTCCGCTTGTTACTGTTGCTAAAATTGGTCAACTGTATTGCCATGGCAAACTACAAACATTGTCAATTATAAATAAACAACCATAAAATGTGATCAGGTTTTGTCCACTTTTGTGTCAGGGTCGGCTGCAGACTGACTCGGCAGAGATGGCCGCCATCTTGTTTTACAGGATAGGGGCATTGTGTCTTACAAAAATTTGTCCATGATCGAGGACCACAGGTCTAAGTTAAGTAGAATGAAGTCTAAGGTCAAGTAAACCCAAAATGTGATGTCCTCATGTGAGGACACAGGGTCTCAGGAGGATGTAGTAAATGTGTACCTAGCACTCGGTTTCCTTGAATTAGGGGGTAACTTTAATTTGCATGAATGTAGCCTGAGTGAAATTATACAGTGATGTCATGTTATAATCAGACATTTTTACACACAGTTTTTATATTATAATAGTTTGACACTATATTTAATCTTTCATTTGAGTCCTAAATATAACTGAATGTATATAATAGTAATATAAAACAGTGGTTGATGTGTGTGGCCGGAGTGCAGGCTGCAGGCTGCTGTCACTTTAAAGCATGACGCAGT
The DNA here is from genome assembly GCF_006386435.1 of Epinephelus moara. Classification (NCBI taxonomy): domain Eukaryota; kingdom Metazoa; phylum Chordata; class Actinopteri; order Perciformes; family Serranidae; genus Epinephelus; species Epinephelus moara. The sequence continues at coordinate 35,917,695 of NC_065523.1, read as the reverse complement.
TCAACTAGTGCCCCACTTTGTTGTGAGCAGCAGCAGCAGTAGTCTGCAGGAGACAGCGGGGAGGACGCTGCTACTCGGCCCGGGGACGTCGGTGCTTCGCGGGGCCCTCACCGCCTCATCATGGAGTTTTTGCTGGGGAATCCGTACAGCACGCCGGTGGGACAGCGGATCGGTGAGCTGCTTTATCCGTCCTTACATTGTAATAACGTAACGCTTCAGTAAGGCTCAGTCACGGTTACCGGAGACACAACACTCACCTGTGTGTCCACCTGCTGACACAGGGGCTATTAAATATGATTTAAATATACATGTTACTATCTGTTAATGTCTGTGTGTTAAAATAACGAGTCTGAGGGACATTTATTAAGGCTGAGGAGGTTATAGTTTGATTGACGCGTCCTGTGAACAATGATTGGTCGGAGGCGGGACTTAGCTGCTGTGAGGCGCAATCTGATTGGCTGTTACTGTGTGTTTAACCTGCCAATCTGTGGCCTGGACCAGAAGTGGGCCATATCCTCCTGACCCAAATTAGATGCACGTTCAACTGTGGCTTAATGACTGCACATGTGTTTTCACTGACTGACGGACAATAAGCAGATACACAGATTTATTTAGAGCACACACACTGTTATTCATTATTTGGAATTATAATCAGATTTAAAATCAGCTTTACTGGCCCAGTATGTGTGTGAGCACATACAGTCTGACTCTAGGCTTTTATTGCTCTCTGTGTAAATACACAAAATAAACATACAGCTAAAAACAAGGACAACAAAGCTGGACAGGGTAAACACAAACACCTGACTGCTGTAAACATTTGATTACTATGTACCAGGGCTGAGAGATATGTCCTGAAAATTACATCACAATATTTTTAGGCTATATCTCTATACACAGTATATATCTCGATATTTTTAAATCATCAGTGTGAGGACTGGAAGACAAAATAGAGCATAATATTTCTGACCAAATATCCTCTCTGATGGCACAAAGTTGTGTGACTGTTTCTTTCCCAGAAAATATTAACGCAATGAGGTTTTTGATTAATAATCATCAATAATGTGGATATAACTACTAAGTGGGTTAAGGCAAACATTAAAACAAACAGAAAAGTCTGGTAAGTTGATACATTTACATCATTTTGCTGTAATGCAGCCTTTTAAACTAGGGAAAAAACACCATTTATGCCATGTCACGATACAACAATATCCAAAATCTAAGATGATATATAGTCTCATATCTCGGTAACAATGTAATATCTTCACATTTTTAATTTAACCTTTATTTAACCAGAAAAAAACTGCTTGATATTAAAAATTGACAGGCCAAGACAGGCAGCAACATACAGACAGACAGACAACATAGAACAAAAGTAAAAAATATACAGCTTTAAAACGAGTAATATAGAACACAAAATGAGATTACTACAAAGAAAAGCCAAAATGTATGTTAATATATGGTATAATTGAACCATAAAAACGCTAAAAAAGACAAGAAAGATTAAAGTGATTTAAAAAGTCCTGTACCTACACAGGTTCTTCAACTGTGATCAAATATTCATAAAATAAGCTACAGAAACTGCACAGTCTGTTTTTGATTGTATCAAAGCGATACATAACATTTTTTTTCTGTTAAAAAAAGGCATCACAATTACATTTTTTAACCATACCAGTGTATACTGTTGCTGCTGACGTTAAGAATCTGGAGTTGAAGTTTAGTTTTTGGGGTAAATAAAAACAGAAAAAGATTCTGTTGTACCGAAATGTAATAAAAGATTATTGTCCACTAGCAGTGTAACTAATTTCAGCATTTCTGAACTAAGCATGTTTTCTGTTTTTTGAAAAACACATTGCAAACTCACTAATAAATCAGGCTCAGCAGCACGCAGAAAAAGCCAATTAACTTCTGAATTCACGTCACTTACATGTGCTGGTATTAGGATTCGAAATGGTCCTAATATTGATCCCTGTGGAACATCACAGACTTAAAAAACACAATGAACTGTAGCAACTGTGAAGTGTTTGTCTTGCTATATTAGAATGTGAGAAACATATACTAAGCATTTGAATGACAAAATCATTCAGCTATATGATAATTTCCCCAGTAAAGTGTTTGTTACTAGGCCTACATTGTTTAATTTTCTCTGCAGTTTCATCTTATTCAACATTGTATTGACCTGTTTTCCACAGAGTCTGCGACCGGCTCCAGCCTGCCGTCAGAGGACTGGGCACTCAACATGGAGATCTGCGACATGATCAACAGCTCAGAGGAAGGGTGTGTATGTGTTTGTGTGTGTGTTATCTGACAGAATCAGGAACGAATCAGTCCTCTGGAGATTACATGCTGCTGACTGTTGAAAATTCTCTGATTACAGACCTAAAGATGCTGTCAGAGCCATAAAGAAAAGGATTGTGGGGAACAAGAATTTCAAGGAGGTTATGCTGACGCTCACTGTAAGTGTTGTTCCCTTGTCACCCTCATGCTCCACCGCTACCCTGTTGACTCAGTTTATGTTCTTGTCGCTTGGTTTGAGTTTTAAAGGGGACCTGTTACACTCATTTCAGGTTCATACTTGTATTCAAGGTTTCAACTGGAACATGTTTACATGCTTTAATAGTCAAAAGGAACTTTATTTTCCTCATACTATCTGTGCTGGATAACTTAAATTTACCCTCTGTCTGAAATGCCCTGTTATTGCGCCTGTTCTTTAAGCCTTCAGCCTGCTTTGATTGGTCAGCATTTCTGGGTCTTCCATGTCAGCCGGTGAATGACGGTAACCGAGAATGGCGGTAGTTCGTACATGAAAATCCCCCAATAAAAGCTTTCAAGCACAACCGGACACATTCCAACAGGAATAAGATATGAAATCTAGGAGAAATATACAGCATGTGCAACTAAGCTTACACCTTTCCCTGACAATAGCATGTAGCTACATGTACGTTAGCAGTGTACTTTCAGCCAGGGAATGACTGTAACAGAAAATAGTGAAACTTTCTACAATGAAAAACTTCCAAAAAAAAGCCTCTAAACATAATCGTACATGTTCAAGCTGGAATATGATCCGAAATCAGGGAGAAATTTCCAACTTGGCAATCAAGATGACTTGTTTCCTTGATGTTAGCATGGAGCTACATGTACATTAGCAGTGTATTCATAGCCAAGGAATGACCAAGGTAATTCTTACCTTGAAAACAGCATCTGCAGCCAAGTTTACACCCATCCCTGACCGTAGCATGAGGCTACATGTATGTTAGCAGTGTATTCATAGCCAAGGAATGACCAAGGTAATTCTTACCTTGAAAACAGCATCTGCAGCCAAGTTTACACCCCTCCCTGACCGTAGCATGAGGCTACATGTATGTTAGCAGTGTACGTGCAGCCAAGGAATGACTGTTACAAAAAACAGTGGCGCTTTCACCTATGAAAAATCACCAAAAAAGCCTCTGAATGCAATCGTACTCCTTCCAGCATGAATATGATCCAAAATCGGGGAGAATTTTACAACTTTGCAACTAAGATGAAGTGTTTCCTTGATGTTAGCATGCAGCTACGTGTATGCTAGCAGTGCATTTGCAGCCAGGCAATGACCTAATGGAGAATAACAGCACTTCTTATCATTAAAAATAATTACAGATAAAAGCTTCCAAACACAACCGGACCTGTTCCGGCAGGAATAAGATCTGAAATCTAGGACATATAAACAGCATCTTCAACCAAGTTTACATGTGCACGTAACTTTCTCAGACGTTAGCATGTAGCTAAATCTATATTAGCAGTGCATTCACAGCTGGGGAATGACAGTAGTAATATAATCCGAAATCACAGAGAAATTAACAACATCAGCAACCAAGATTAACCTACATATTTCTCTGAAGATAGCATGTAGCTACATACGTTAGCAGTGTACTTGCAGCAGGGAAATGACTGTAATGGAAAATATCACCAGTAAAAGCTAATAAACACAACAGGACTTGTTCCAGCAGGAATATGATCTGAAATCACTAAGAAATTTTCAATATCACCAACCAAGTTTACAGTTAGCATGTAGCTACATGTATGATAGCAGTGTGTACACAGCCAGGGAATGACTGTAACGGAGAATAGGGGCACTTTCTACAGTAAAATATCACCAATACAAGCTTGCAAAGGCTCCGTCCATCTCCGTCCATCTCTGTATACGTATCTAATGTTGAGCATAAATGAGCCCTTAGGTTTTTACTCAAAAAGATTACTTTCAAATAAGTTTACCTCATGATTCTAAATTTTGGCCACATTTAATATCAACATCCTTCATTGTAACATGAAAGAAACTATATACGAAAAAACACAATAGGTCCCCTTTAAATATAGGTTTTCACTGCTTTTGCTGAGTCACCAAGTCTCCTTCTCGTGTTAGGTCCTGGAGACATGTGTGAAGAACTGTGGCTACAGGTTCCACATCCTGGTGACGACGAGGGATTTCGTAGAGGGTGTGCTTGTCCGTTCAATCATCCCGAGAAACAACCCTCCATTAATCCTGCATGACAGGGTGCTCAGCATCATACAGGTAAAACATGCCACAATACATGTTTGGCAGCCTGGCAGAAAAATAAGGTTGCAATCAGCTTTGGTGTGGCCATGTTGCTTCACTAGTAATTTGTGGTTTTGTCTCGTCAAGGCGTGGGCTGATGCATTCCGCAGCTCACCCGACCTGACGGGTGTGGTGTCCGTGTACGAAGACCTGCGAAGGAAAGGACTTGAGTTCCCCATGACTGAGCTGGACGGTTACTCACCTGCCCAACCCCAAAAAAAGGTGCAAGCATGCCTGGTTCACTCACTGCTGTTTTCTGGGTGCTACCTATCGTCTTCGGTCATTTTACTTTCGGGTCATTTCTGTGCCTTTGCTTAGCAGACTTTGCCTGGGAACGGGCCTGCTGTCACTACTCTGCCCGCTGTGCGCCTCTCTTCCAAACCTCCACTCATCTCACCCCAGACTTCTGAGCTAAAATTGGCCCTAGAGGGAAGTAATGCCTTCACTCCCAGCCAGGTGATGGCCTTGCTGCACTAGAGATGGATATTTTAGTATTTAAATTCTGTTTTCCTATAAAATCATTGTTTCCTTGTTGGCTGTTGCACAACTCCTCCACTCTTTGCACTCCAACACTTATAAAAATCAATATTTGCCTTTGCAAGGAGTACTCGCTGTGTTTATTTGGGGAATATGATTGATTTTCCAGATAAAAAAGCTGAAGTCAGAGCTGGGAGTGGTCAGAAGTAACCTGACTATGATGTCAGACATGATGAGTCAACTGGATCCTGTCACAGTAAAACAAGCAGACATGGAGCTGCTGGAGGTACAAGAAACTCACTTCCATCCAGTCATGTTGAGTAACGGTGCCTTACCCTTAACTGATCTCTGTACTTTATATATTTTGTGTTACATCTGCCCCCTCAAACCCCTGCCCACGCATTCTTTGTCTGATTGTGTCATTAGCAGTTATACACTGTATGTAAGGAAATGCAAGACAGGATAGTGAAGATCGTCCCCAGGCTCAGTGAGGAGAAGCTGATTGAAGAGTTGCTGGCAGCTAATGATGAGATGAACACCGCATTTACTCGCTACCACAGGTTGACTACATTTATTATTGTGTAGTACCTTATTCAAGAAAGAGGATCCTTATTTTGTTGATGATGATGATATAATTTTGTTCTGCTGTTTACAGGTTTGAAAGACGAATACCAAATGGTCAAAATGCAGCAGAGAAGGTAAAGAACATGGCAGTAATTTTTGAACTGGTTGTTAGAGACCCTTTAAAGTCTGACGTCACAATGATGTCAGTTTGTTAGCTGGAGGTAAACCTGCCTCTCCCCCACAGGGCTGTAGGCTCCATAGGAGTGTTAAAATGTGTTTGTCTTGTTGTGTTATTGGGAGCCAGAATAGAAGGAGTCATGGCTCAAAACCAGCCGCCACTGCCCGTCAACAAAAACAAAGACAACTATGGTTAAATGTGATAAGACCAAAGGACTGGACGGAGGCCATCATCAAAAATGCTCACATGTGCAGCGCACACTTCATATCAGGTTAGGGAAAAAGTATTTCCTGTTGTAGGGATGAATAAGGTTATGTGTATTAAGGGTTATCATGTCCACCTCATCAGAAACTGGGGAGGGATTAAGAGGAATATTGGATTTCTCTGGAACGCTAACTTTTTAGCACATTAGCTAACGTTAGCTTCCATAGCAAAACAAACAAGTGTGGTCCTCCTTTGTAAGATTGGCTTCCTGTGACATCATCCATCCACTGAGTGAGAGCATACGGGTCGGCCAGTCTGGTCCCGTTGGTCAGTGTTTACTTATTCAAGTAACACTGGCGGTCCCGGAGAGTGAGTGACCTGACATGGTGCGTTGGTAAATTCAGTCTGACGCTCTACACTAAAATGAGAGCCCTGTTGGTGGAAGAAACGGAGCGTTATATTTCTACATGAATGAACCAACGGTTAAGTTAATCACACATTCACTCCGCTCTGCGCTCTGCTGCTCCGTCTCCACAGACAGAGTGTCCAGAGTGCGCTCTGCTGCTCCGTCTCCACAGACAGAGTGTCCAGAGTGCGCTCTGCTGCTCCGTCTCCACTCCGAGAGTGCAGCGCTCTAGATAACCGAACGGTACATTCAGACAGCGCTCTGAATTTACGAACAGTCCAGTTTGTGCCAGAGTGCCAGACACTCAGGATGAGTATTTCTGAATGCATCACTTGTATCATCTTCCTCCACTGTCTAAAACAAGCCAACAGACCTTGCCAGCTAGCGCTAGCTAATGTCTGTGGAGAATTGTTTTGCCTCCAGCTAAGCCCCTCCCACTACAAAAATGTCATACTGTTTACTAACAGTAAAAGGGTCTAGTCTTCCTTCACAGCTCAACACTCATAATATAATGAAATGGTTGAATCATTGACTTTTACTTTTTGTCCCCCTCAGAGTCACACATATGTCAACTTAACAGACCTCGCCTTGACACCTGACTCCATGGCTTTAGCTACCAGTGACAGCTCACACAGCCTGTCAAAACCCAACAGTTTGTCCAGTCATATGGCAAGACTCAGTAAGTACTCCCGTCTTCATACATACTGCACATGCACATTATATGCCTCTATTTATCTCGTGCGATGTTAACTTCTTGCTGTTCTTTTTGCAGGTACGAGTGAATCAGATGACACATTATCGCCCAAAGTAACTGTCTCAACTCAACAAATACTAAGGTACAGAAATACTAGAAACCATAGTTTGTGACCTTGAAGGTGTACACAGTAAGCATGTGTTGCCCCCTTAGCTTAAAGAGAGACACAGCAGGGACCCCCTACTGTGTACTGTATGAAATTTAGTTGCATATTAGACTGGTCCTACAATAACATTAAGGGTGGCTGACAGGAAGTCCCATTGAGATTAAAAATGTGTTATACAAGAGAGCCCTGGCCGAGGTAGCAGCCAATCAACACAAAATTCAACAAATAAAACATATAATACAAAAATCAACAATAAAACAACAACTATTCAAACTTAGTGGCCTCTCGAGAAAAAAAAGCACGTCTCTTTCACCACAATAATATTATTATTATTATTATTATTATTGTTGTTGTTATTTATCGCAGTTTCTTGTATTTGTACTTATTTTTCATGCCTAGTTTTTTAAGTTTTTAAGTTTAAATTTTGAAATCTTTAATCTGCTCTTTCCCCTTGACTGCTGTAACACTGTAATTTCTCAATTATGGGCTCAATAAAGGTGTATCTTATCTCTTATCTTATTCTTTATGGTGCCCTTAAATTCATCAGTGGATAGGTTTGGCTAATTTTAGATCTTTTTGAAGATTGTTCCATGCCCATGTTGCGTAGTACGAAAATGCAGTTTTCCCCAGATCTGTTAAAACCCAAAAAGGTTATGGGTAAACAGTTGACGTAGTAGTTAGCTAAATGGTTGAAGTCGTTAGTTAAAAGTAATGGGTAAACAGTTGACGTAGTTAGCTAAATGGTTGAAGTCATTAGTTAAAAGTAATGGGTAAACAGTTGACATAGTTAGCTAAATGGTTGAAGTCTAAGCTAAAAGTAATGGGCATACAGTTGAAATAGCTGACTGGTTGAAGTAGTTGGCTAAAAGTAATGGGTTAACAGTTGAAATAGGTAAATGGTTGAAGTTGTTAGCTAAAAGTAATGGGTAAACAGCTGAAATAGCTAAATAGTTGAAGTCGTTAGCTAATGTTAAAAGTAATGGGTAAACAGTTGAAATAGCTAAATGGTTGAAGTCGTTAGCTAACGGTTATGGGTAAACAGTTGAAATAGTTAGCTAAATGGTTGAAATTGTTAGCTAAAAGTAATAGGTAAAAAATGGTTGAAATTGTTAGCTAAAAGTAATAGGTAAACAGTTGAAATAGTTAGCTAAATGGTTGAAGTCGTTAACTAAAAGTAGTGGGTAAACAGTCGAAATAGTTATCTAAATGGTTGAAGTCGTTAGCTAAAAGTAATGGGTAAACAGTTGACATAGTTGGCTCAATAGCTGAAGTCGTTAGCTAAAAGTAATGGGTAAACAGTTGAAATAGTTAGCTAAATGGTTCTAAAAGTAATGGGTAAACAGTTGAAATAGTTAGCTAAATGGTTGAAGTTGTTAGCTAAAAGTAATAGGTAAACAGTTGAAATAGTTGGCTCAATGGTTGAAGTCGTTAGCTAAAAGTAATAGGTAAACAGTTGAAATAGTTGGCTCAATGGTTGAAGTCGTTAGCTAAAAGTAATGGGTAAACAGTTGAAATAGTTAGCTAAATGGTTGAAGTTGTTAGCTAAAAGTAATGGGTTAACAGTTGAAATAGCTAAATGGATGAAGTCGTTAGCTAAAAGTAATGGGTAAACAGCTGAAACAGTTAGCTAAATAGTTGAAGTCGTTAGCTAATGTTAAAAGTAATGGGTGAACAGTTGAAATAGTTAGCTAAATGGTTGAAGTCGTTAGATAAAAGTAATGGGTAAACAGTTGAAATAGCTAAATGGTTGATGTCGTTAACTAAAAGTAATGTGTAAACAGTTAAAATAGTTAGATAAATGTGTAATAAATAAACCATTAAAATAGTTAGCTAAATAATTGAAGCAGATAGCCAAATGTAATGAATACATTTTGAATAATTAGCTCAAGGAAACAAACAAATATTAAGTAATAGATAAATGATTTAAATGTCTACCTTCTGCCGCTCCCATCGGTATGGTAGATGTATGAATGCAAATTTGACTAAACCAAACCAAACATTGACAGTTCAATATGAACAAATTATTATAACGTTATCCCCTTTTATATAATGTTGAATAACACTATTTGTTTATGGTGGAGCATGGTGGTGTTGCAGGATGAGAGTTCATCCGGGTACATCAGATACAAATATCTTAGGAACCATTGAACTAAAGGAAAGGCTGTGAATAACAAAGTGAAATGTGCTGATTAATGTTACAATTAAAATCTTACAGAGCAGTCATGCAGCTCTTACTTAAGCAAATTCTCAGGAATGGCATATGCAAATGTTGATCTTTGTTTTGGAGTTTAATTCCAAGTTATTCCCTCTGATTCCTTTTTAAGACAAGTGCCTGTATTTCACTGTGTTATCTGATATTATTAGCTTACACGGCAGTTGACCAATGAACAAATGTTGTGTTTCAGTGAGCAGAGTGAAGTCACAGTGGACGGCCTGGCTCAGGCTCCGGACAGCAGACAACACAACGCTGCAACGGTAAGCAACGATGCCGCGTAACTCAGGTCTTCAGGCATTTTCTTATCTATGATGTGACCTTTGGGAGCACTGGAAAAATTCAGTTAAGCTTTTGCAATTAAAACTCAAAACTATGCATCACAATGTAAAGTCAAACTTCGGTTTTATGTGCAACAGAGTACAGAGCTCCCACTATAGATGTTCATGGTGTCGTACACACTGTCTAAGCTGTATTATTTATAGGAGAGAGGAGACTGTCAGTGAATTCAGTCGAGACATAACACAGAATTACCTGTCCTATAAAAGGCTCCTCGGTTGAGTAAAGTGTATGTTGCTTTGTCTCAGTAACTTCTTTCCTCCTTCATTAACTCTCTGTCTGTGCATGAAGGATGACAGCCCAGCCTCCACCCGCAGCTCCTCACCAAAGTTAGATTGGATGATTAAAAGGGGAATGGTGGGTCTGAGTCCAGAATGTGTCCTGGTTTCATATTGATTCACCTCTCCACACCTTCTGTCTCTTGGTTTTGTCATATATTTACTTTGCTGTGGTCTGGATTGCTTTTGCTTGGATCACTTTTTGGGTTTGGTGGTTCAGGTGTTGAGATAAAACACAAAGGGCTGCATGTTTTTATATGTGGTGAAGACAATAAGATGTTTTGGGAGATTGTGCCTACGCCCACTACAGAGCATGACAATGTTTGGGTTGCACTGTCCTGATATGCTGCATTGTTGTCATACCTGTCATGCTGTGCTCACCGACCTGTGGTTGGTCCTTTGTTGTTTTGTTTTATTTGCTTTTATTTTGGTGGGTTTGGTAGTGTTGCTACATCTTCATTACGTTTAACTAGCAGTTCATATTTTTCTGCTCTGACCATCCTGTTGCTCTGCTTTCTGTCTTAGATTCCCATCAATCAGTCGACTGTAATGGATGATATTGAGAAATGGCTGGCGTTGGATGATGAGGTAAATGACTAGATTACTACATCTACTCCAAATTAATAGATAAATATAATAAGTGTGTTATTTAGTTTGACTGCACATTTTTCCTGTTCATTTCTTGATTCACTAAAGGACAATTCTGACTAATTTCAGAACTCAGCACACACTCAAACCGACTGAATCAAATGTCTCTCCACTAGTGTTGGGTTCTGGTTTTGCCGGTCTGGACCGGTATACGAGTACAATGCACTCGCCTGAACCAGCATTAGTTATAATGACATCTTCTGGCGAATAAAAAAGCAGCCCATGGCCCTGGTCACACAGAAAGTGTTATAGCAGCTGGAGGCGGCTTTTTGTAATTGTTTTAAAAGAGAATGAAGCTTTTTGCTCGCTGTTTTTGCGTTGCTACGCCTCTCACGTTTCTGCACTCTATGTGCCTGCCGTTTTTGCTGGAGTGATCTGAACTTCTCAAGTTGAAGAAGCTTCAACTCAGAGCTGAGAAGCGCCTCACGTCATCTTTTTTTCCCCATTGTCCAATCAGATGATTTGAGAGGCGGGCCTTCTGTGGTTGTCATGACAACAAGTTTACAGCTGTTAAACAATGGAGGAGAAACTGGTGGTAGTGGTTGCTGGATACCCAGAGCTATACAGCCTGATGATAGACAGCAGGTTGTCAAACTGCCCCTGAGTCATCCTAAAATCTGCCTGTAAACGTCNAACTACACACTCATTACTGTGAAATAAATGTTACACAGGAAGGTTAGTGTAAGGATGTGATGGGGTGGTTGCCTGGCAACAATAAAATGGTGCAGCAAGTATTTGTTTTATTAGTGGCATTCAGTTTTTTAAAAAGGCAGAACAGTGCACCTGCAAAACACTTTCTGTGTGATTGTTGCAAACACCAGCAAACATTGCTGACAGCATCACGGTGCTTCATCCAACTTGTGTTTTAGTAGTAATAAGCAATATGACAACATGAGTAACATGATGTCATGTTTGTCAAGAAAGTAGTGTCTGACAGGCCGTGCAAAATGTACTGCTGAGCAAGGGATGAAGAGCGGCACACTTTGTGTTGGTTTACTAGAAAGTTCATGGTTTTTTTTGAGAGTGAAGAGATGAGACATGGCAGAGTTAGTCTCTTTAAGAAAACCAAATGGCAACAACAGAGGCTTCCTAACTGGCCACAGCATGCCATTTTGAGCTGCACGCCCTGTGTCCATTTATTCCTGTCGCTCACTTTGAAAGCACCACAGTGGACGAGGAAAGGCTGATTCATGACGTTCAAATGAGGAATTATGTAAATGATACCTTCATATTTTACTACAAAATCCTAAATAAGGAGGCAGCTGGGTGGAGGGAGATCGCTGAGAGCTGAAAGTTTCTGGTAAATGATGATTGCTAATAACAAGCTAGGCTACTTCCTATTGGCTATAGTGTTTGTCATGTAAAGTTAATATCACAACATAACACTGTGTGGTTTTCTTTGTTTGATAAGTATAAACATAGGAAGATAGCAACTCTTTATGTGGCGACATCTCCAGACTGATCTTAAGCACAGAGCTGATAGCTACATGATTTGTTTATATGATGTAACAGAAGTGTATAGTTAAGGGAATCAGATGCTAGTTGTCTGGTTGGACACAGTGTCATTACCACTCAGGAGCAGCTGCTGAGTCCAGTGTGACACCTGCTGGTTAAAGTCAGTACACCTGTCTGGTCCTGTATTTTGCTTAATGTCAAACTGGTTTGAATATTTTTACATCGGCCCAACTGTACTCTGCATCTGATTATCTGTAGTTATTTCATAGGATCCATGTATTTTACTGTAACTGCACAAGTTGTGTGTGTGTATTTATATTTAAAGCAAAATGTGTGTTTTCTGTTTGTGACACAGTATGACGACTTTGAGGATTCAGACGGTGTGACCAGTGAAGGTGAGGGTCTACTTTATTTTGAAAAAGAGCTGCTTTTGTCATCAGTTATTTGATTTGGTATTCATGCACACCTGCAGCTTATAGTTTGATATTACAGCAGTGTTACACAATGCTCACCAGCCTAGGCTCTAAGGTTATTATAGTGAACTAAAACTAGGTGTGAAAAAACATTTAGGTTAACTGAAATAAAAATGAAGACGAGAGTTTAGAAAAAAACAAACCAAAACTATTTGAAATGATGTTGTGTTCTTACAAAATTAACTAGAGTAAGGTAAAATTATATAGAAAAAGTCTTTAGTTTTAGTCTTTGTCAGTTTGGTTAAATGAGTTATCACAAATACGAGGAGGATGATTATAGAGACTGAGATGTCTACGTGAGTGTGCTGTGTTTGTATTGTTGTATTGTAGTACCTGTGCTGAACTTTATATTTACCTCACTTTTATATTGCCCCTGACAAATACCCCATGGTGTGATAAAACAAACAAATAAAACTAAACTAAAACTGGGGCACCCAGTAGCTCAGTGGGTGGAGCTGGCGTCCCATGTGCAGCGGCGGTGTCCCTGCGGCGGCGGCCGTGGGCTCAGTTCCAGCTTACAGCCACTTGTTGCGTGTCGTCCCTTGTCTCTCCTCCTTCCACGCTTGATCTGTCCTGTCCAATAAAAGCCCAAGAAATAATGTTAAAACAAAATTCTTAACAATAAAAACTTAACTGAAACGAACCAAATGAACCCACAAAACAAAAACACAAAGTGAATTAAAAATGAAAATACTGGGATGTCAACATGACTGTGAGTCAGTTACCTTAAAGAAAAGTGTTGTGTTTGTATTGTAGTACCTTTCTGAACATATTAAATTTTGCCCCTGACAGATACCCGCCATTTTATAATTAAGAAAATCTAATAATACAACTATGCAAAACTAAACATTTTTAACAATAACTAAACTGAAACGAGCACACCCACTCTGTAAACTAAACTGAATTGAAAACAAATTAGAAGTGAAATGAAAATATAAAAACTAATGGTCACTGTTGGGCACCTTGTTTGAAGGGAAACGGATGTTTGTGCTGAACTGACTGGCTGTACGACAGCCTCTAAACTCTAAACACAGCCTCTGTCGAACATCTGCTGCTAAATATTTTTTGCATGTGACCCGTAGGTGGCACTAGTGCGTTAACTGGACATGTGGTGCCACATATACAGACCTTTTTAACACATTAACTGTACACAGCTCTGTAGTTTATCAGTTAGTCAGGGTCAGTTTGACCCAAGTGTTTTTCAGTACTACTAGGCTTCTACAAGAACTGATAATTAATCTGAATCAGTGACTGCATTCAGGCTGCATGAACAAAATATTCTAGTCTTTGCCCTTATTCTGAAAAAGGCAATATTCCTACTAAACTGGTCACATGGCTATTGAAAATAAATATTCCACTAATTTTCCCTTTAACATGCAGCTGTGCATACTCTGATTAACGTGCTCTAACATGTTTATCACGTCAAAATGTGGAGAAGTGGAACATCTGCAGCAGCTTGTGCCATTTTCCTTGTAATGCATAAAAACTTTCCACTGATGGTCGACTTGTTTGACCTACGATCACAACCCTCCCTCTGTCATTCATTTAAACACCTTCTTTTAAAGGGTGGTGTTGTGATATCTGCACATATCCAAGAACCTGTTATTAGTCTCATGTATTTATGTTGACAGCAGCATCCTTTCATGAAATCCCATTTTTCTCTCCTACGTCTTTATCCCATCATTCCGTTCAGTAAATTTACTCTTGCTGGAGTGTCATCTCGTCTAATCCGTCTCCTCTCCCTCTGCAGAGTTTGACAGGTTTCTGGCAGAACGAGCGAAAGCAGCTGAGCGTCTGCCGTCGCTGAGAGCTTCCTCACAGGACACCAACCACTCCGAGTCTTAAGCTTCACCTGAAACCTGCCAAACTAACAGCACTCATGAAGCTCCCACGCCGTCGGCTGAGGAACGCAGATTTCTTTTAGATGAACGGTTAAATGGCACATTTGACACGGGAACTACTCCCTGTGTCTGAGGAAGGACGTCCTAGCTGTGTATACTGCTCTTTACCTGGGGAGCACCTGTGTTTTTTAACTGATAAAATAATGTTATTCTATATGAAGGGCGGAGGTTTTTACTTGACGTTGTTCTGAGGGTTTGTCCATGTGTGGAATGCGAACATTTGCACATTTTATATGGCTACATTCCTGCTGTCGAGATAAAGAGAGGATGCTGTTACAGACTTTTGCAACATAGATTGTGTATTATATTGCTGTGATGTATGTGTTGTCAGACATGATGATGGGTTACAGAAACGCCCCTGTTGAAGTAGCAAACACTCGTATGTAAGAGAAGCTCGGCTGTCACAGAACAGTTTGATGCTTCACATCGTTACTGATGTAGAATCATGAAGAAAAGTGAGTGATGTTTTTTACATCCAACATTCCCCTGTGAAGATGTTTTACTTGAAGTTTAACAGGAAGTCATGACACACTGCTGTCAGATATTAAACTAAAACTATTAACTGGAAGTCTGGCTGTCCTCATTTTAACCCCGTACAAATTACTGCACATATCACTAAGCATTTTTTTTTGCTTGCTGCAACTAATCATAGAGGAAAATAAAATCAAACACTGACTGAAGAAATTACTTCAGTCAGTGTTTGATTTTTCATTTTATAGTTACAGTTTACTAATAAAACTCTCCACAGTATGAACAGTGGTTACATGAGCCTCAAAACCAGACACAACTCAGCCCTGAGCAGAGTGACCGTCCTCTACTGACCAATCAGACTGCAGTGTTCACAGCTCCACCTTTTAGTACCAGATCTGTGTGCTAGGTACCCCAACAGAGGGGGGACCAAACATGGGGACGGTACGGAACGGTTCTGTTGGTACCATCCACAACTTTTCACTGTGGAAACGGGAAAGAAAACGTACCAAACTGAACTGAACTGCTTATGTCCCCCTTGCCTCTCAAACTAAAGTTACACCCTTTCATACAGCACAGTAATATTTACTTTCCCATAGCCTGTGTTAAGGTGCTGTAATACCAGCATTGTTGTCACTGGTCGATTTAGCATCAGTTTATCCACATGTGGGACGCCATTACATGTTTATCAGAGTTACAATTTTGTTATATCCTGAATCACTCTGCAATGCAAGAAAAAAATGAGGGTCATACAAGGTAACCAGAGTCAGTTTGTGTGTGTGTGTGTGTGTGTGTGTGTGTGTGTGTGTGTGTGTGTGTGTGTGTGTGGGGTAACAATGACAATAAATGTGTTTCTGTAGTTGTAACACAATATTTTTATTATAAATATTTATTATAATAATTTTCACAGTCAGTGAGAGGTGAGGTTGTTTTGTTTTTAGAAAGAGACTTAAGTAAGTCACTCACAGCTCACATTAGGCAACACACTGGATCTGAACAGGAAAGTAAATACTGAACTCTGATTGAACGAAACAAGCCACCTCGCAAGTGCCCTCGCCTCTGATTGGTCCGGCGCACATACACCCATCTTTGTTACGTGATGACGTAACGGCCTCGCCTCCGGCTTCACTCCAACAGTTTGCCTTCGTCTCCGTGTGACAACGAGGGACACCTCTAACAAACCGTGTTACCGACATGTCTCTCGGAAAAGTTGCCCGCAGTTTGGTGAGACCGGCCCGGGGCGTCCTGCGGCCCTCCGCCGCGGCTCTGAACCGGAGCTACGCGGCCGTGGCTGAAGCCAGAGCGGTGCTGGAGAGCGAGCTCGACGGTATCCGAGCGGCGGGGACGTGGAAGGCGGAGAGGATCATCACGTCAAAGCAGGGACCGCAGATCAACGTGGACGGCAATCACAGCAGTGAGTGGTGGGGCTTTAAATACGTGGTGACAGGACGACTTTATGGTCCTTAAACGCACCATGACTGCAAAGCTGAGACTTTATGGTCCTTAAACGCACCATGGGTGTAAAGTAAAGATAAAAACATGTTAGTGGTCGTTTTTCAGTTGTTATCTTGATGTGAAACTCAGACTAACTTCAGTCATGGAACTGGAGGACACACAGGCTCCCTAATGTTTCACACCACTGACACCTGTCCACACATATAACATGCAACTTTCATATTTTATAATCTACACTTTAGTTTTGTGGCTAAAAGAAACGTGTTTTGCGTTGAATTCAGAGGTGAACACTGCAGCAGCGCGTCTGCATTGTGTTAGCTGTTCAGCCTGTGTTTACCTTTGCCAAAATGTGACTCTGCTGATTCATGAATGGCCGCTGGCTCCAGGCCACGACCCCTCACTGACTGTCCCATTCAGCCTCTGTCCCATGCATTGTTACTGTCTCTCTTTGTCCTCATATGTTGGTTTTATCCTCCTGAGACCTGACATTTTGTTTGGTGTGCATTTTTTAATTTCTCTGAGCTATTTGTGATCAGTAGGACCTGATAAGTATAAAAAACTAAACATTGTCAATAATAAAGTCCCAATGTCTTCAAATGAGTACCTTTTATTTTACAGTGTCTGAGCTTGTGGCTAAAATTGGTAAAGTTTGTATGTCATATCAAACTACAAACGTTTTTAATCATAAATAAACAAGTTTCAACCATAAAATGTGATCAGGTTTTGTCCACTTTTGTGTCAGGATCAGCTGCAGACGGACTTAGCAGAGATGGCTGCCATCTTGTTTTTACATGGATTAGTGGATAGTGCTCTCACTGCCCACTAGATGGCACTAAAAAGTGTCCATGTACGAGGACAACAGAACCAAGTTAAGCAGAATGAAATATTCTGGCATCGGTTAAAGCTTACCAGGCCAATCACAACCGTTTATTACTTTGGGGCAGGCACGTCATCAGAATAGGAGAGACAAGGAGCGGAGTGAATGCATTTCGTAAACAACCAACATGGCTACTGATTTTGAAACTGCGATGGTAAATGTGTTGAACGAACTGGAATGTACATTTTCTTTTAAAGCAGAACAAACGGCTGCACTGAAAGCTTTTATTGAAAAAAGGATGTGTTTGCCGTCCTTCCTACGGGGTTTGGTAAAAGTTTAATTTACCAACTGGCTCCGTTGATCGGGAAAAAGATGGGACTCAGTGAAAACCCAGTGGCTATTGTTGTTTCTCTGCTAGTTGCTCTCATGGAGGAGCAGGTCAGGGAAGAGACCAAGCTGGGAATCACAGCCATGCAACTCAGAGTCCACAGTGAGGAGGAAATCCGCAAAGACGGCAACACTCTTACCCAGACATCATCACAGCTCATCTCCGTTGCACACTGCACTTGCTTGCTGGTCTGTTTACAGTGGCGTTGTGCTAGCCTACGTCACACGTTTCGTTTACTCTGATTGGTTTTCCGTCTTTACAATTGCATGAAGGGGCACTTTGAGTGACAGCTGTTTATACCGCCCCTCGGGAATAGAGGAAATGTACACTCCGTGTCCAGACCCATTCGTGTTTTGCGAATTGGGTCTGGCAACGCCAGGCTAGTGAAACTTGCCTTTTTGCAAAACAAAAAGAAATGAGTAAAAAATATCTATTAGGGGTAGGGGAAATAATCGATACAACATAGTATCGTAATATTTTTGTGTGGCAATGTCGTATCATGTCACAGTGCCAAGTATCAACTTTTTAATTCTATAAATGATTAATATTACAAATAAAAATTAAACTTTAGATAGTCTAGAATAATAAAATCATTTGTTTTTTCAGTCCACTAGACACATTTTGCTGCTGCAAAAAAATGGCTGAAGTGAGATGCACAGACTGAAAACTTAATCTTATTACATAAAACCGATATCCGATATGAAAATCGTTGACACTTTTTCGTCCCATCTAGTGGCCCTGGCGATGTGCCAAGAAGACGATCACAACACAGTTGACTATCTAGAGGAAGTAAAAGTCGTAAACGTTTCCATCGGTGAACATGCGGAAGTGCACCATACACTAATCCATGTAAAAACAAGATGGCAGCCATCTCTGCCAAGTTAGTCTGCAGCCGATCCCGACACAAAAGTGGACAAAACCTGATCACATTTAATGTTTGAAACTTGTTTATTTATGATTAATAATTTTTGTAGTTTGATATGACAACAAAGTTAACAAATTTTGAGGACAGTAGCCAGAAAAGATGTTGATTAGAAAGTACTTGTTTGAGGACATTGAGAGTTTATTACTGTTGACAATGTTCAGTTTTTTTTATATACTTATCAGGTCCTACTGATCCCAAATAGCTCGGAGAAATGAAAAATGTATACCAAACAAAAGTTCAGGTCTCAGGAGGATATATACAGTATATATATATATATATATACATACACAAGCAAAAAATAGCAGGGTTTGTGTTGCTGACAGTGATTGTTGTCTCACTGATTTGAGCTGTGCAGTGACCTTTTCACCTTTGGGTTCCTGTTCTCTTTTTAAACTCTCCCCCTCTCTGTCAGGCATATTGAATTTCTGTGCCAACAACTACCTCGGACTGTCGAGCCACCCAGAGGTGGTGCAGGCGGGGATCGATGCTCTGAAGACATATGGTGCTGGATTGAGCTCTGTCAGATTCATCTGTGGCACACAGGTATGATGAGTAATTCAACACTTCATCAACACATTAAAGGGATACTTCAGATATTTTTAAGTGGGGTTGTATGAGGTATGTATCAATAGGTAGTGTTTTACCAACAGTAGATGTATGTTTGAACGGCCCCAGTTTGGGGAAGCAGGCTGGAGTAATGACATAGAAGCGAAGCAACATATTGCTGTGGAGGGGGGAGCAGCAAAAAAAATTAGCCAGCATCAGTTTTAGTGTATGCTGTATGGAGAATATTTTTACTACCTTGAAAGGCAGTGAAAATATTCTAAATATTGTGTACGCATAAACTGATGGCTAAAATATGTTTTGCTGCTGCCCCCTGTCCACAGCAGTACATTGCTTAGCTTCTGTGGTGGTACTCCTGCCTGCTTCCCCAAACTAGAGGCGTGCTGAGTGACATCTACTGTATGTAATAAACTGACTATGGATAAGTGCCTCATACAACCCCACTTGAAAAGATCCAAATTATCCCTTGAACACATGGATAACAACATATATGCAGCTGTAACGCAGCTAAATCTCCTGGATGTCATTGAGTTCACTCTGTGTTCACAGGATCTGCACAAAAACCTGGAGCAGAAGCTGGCAGAGTTTCATGAGAGGGAGGACTGCATCCTCTATGCTAGCTGCTTTGATGCTAACGCTGGACTGTTTGAGGTACGTCATGTTCACGCTCACACTACTTCAAGCCGACTGGATTCAGAACAGAAAGGATTCTCCTGTTACGATCAGTAATGTATGATGTTACTCTTAATCCAGGTTCTGTTGGGCCCAGATGACGCCGTGCTGTCTGACGAGCTAAACCACGCCTCCATCATCGATGGGATCCGTCTGTGTCGAGCGAAGAGGCTGCGCTACAAACACATGGACCTCAGTGATCTGGAGACCAAGCTCAAAGAGGCTCAGGTGTGTGAGGAGGAGGAGAAGAAGAAGCAAATAGTATTATTGTGTATTTACTTAATGTTCAGGCTACTGACATAATGTCTTAAAAGTTAAACATTTGCATATTTAAAGGGATAGTTTGGAGTTTTTGAAGTGGGGTTGTACGAGGTGCTTATCCATAATCAGTTACATACAGTAGATGTCAGTCGGCATGCCCCCAATCGAGGCAGTGGTAGACCAGCAGCTCCTGTTTTCAGCAATGTTAAATTACTGTTTTTGTCAGTGGAGTCTGGCTTTGAAGAGTTGTAGTTGTATTTGGGTGGAGGCAAAACCAAAATAGCAAGATATCCCTACAACTGACAGAGAGAAAGTATGTCTTGTTTTGTAATGTTGGATGAACCAACCAGTTAAAATGATTCACCTCTCTAGTATCATGTGACGCAACCAAACCCAGTCCTTACTCAAGCTTGATATTTCCTGGTTTTCAAGTCAAGTCAAGTCGAGGCATTTATTGGCACATGCACATTTAAAAACAAGTTCCCTGGATAAAGGAACAGCTTACTTTGCTAGTGTTGCTTTAACAATAAAACACATGGTGTAAAAGACCCAAAATATGAATACAGGATTATAAGAAAAAAACCCGCAGTTTTTCTGACCATCATAAGAGTGCAGCGCTTCTCCTCTCCGCCTACTTGCGAGAGTCCAAAGACAAATAAAACAACACTTAAGAGACGACACAGTGTAGCTCACCGTTAGCCTGCTGCTGCACTTTTTGTCCTGATGCTCCTTGATCATATTTAGATGAGCTCACCCAGGTCGGTGTCGTAGCGTGTCCATTTCATGGTACATTAAACTTGATGACTGAGGTGACGGGTCAGGTGAGGGTCACAGTATTGATTAGGCTGTATGCTCCACTGATCATCAGGACTCTGCTTTGTCTCCTCAGTCGTCTCGGATGCGCCTGGTAGTGACAGATGGCGTCTTCTCTATGGATGGAGACGTGGCTCCGTTACCAGGAATCTGCGACCTGGCTGAGCAGTACGGAGCCATGGTGTTTATAGATGAATGCCACGCCACCGGCTTCCTGGGGCCCCGAGGCAGGTGGGTAAAATCCTGAGTAACCCTGAAATGCAACAGGTGCAATTCTTTTTTTCTCTTTTTGCTTTTTAATTCATGTTTTATTTTTCACAAACCATCAGAGGAACATGAAAAATCTGGTCTGTCCCATCATGTAAAATTTGCATTAACTTTCACGTTATTATAACAAGATGATTATTTTATTTTGTAGAAATTTCGTCAAGCCCAGTAAAAATTAGTTGCTGTTTATGTGCCTCCGTCCTGGTGATAATCGTGGCCGGGGGCGTAATGTTTTGTGTTGTCTGTCCGTCCGTCCAATCGTTGAGCATAATATCTCAAGAACACCGTGAGGAAGTTTTGTCAAGTTTGGCACAAACGTTCACTTGGACTCAGAGATTAACTTATTAGATTTTAGTGGCCATAGCTCAAAGGTCAAGGTCACTTTGACCTTGTCTGTCCCATTCTTGTGAATGGGATATCTCAAGAACACCTTGAGGGAATTTCTTCAAGTTTGGCACAAACGTTCACTTGGACTCAAGATGAACTGATTAGAATTAGGTGGTCGAAGGTCAAGGTCACTGTGATCTCCAACACATTCTCACTCCGACTGCGTCACATATGGACGTTTGGTCATGGACCTTCCACACCCAGATTTGATGTGAAAGGTACCCTGGGTGCATTGGTTGTTGACGTTCTGGGATGCTGTGACAAGTTCTGCAGGAAATGTAACATTTACATACAGTCTCTTTCAAAATAAAAGCACTACATCAGTACAGCACTGTGAATTGACTTTTTTTTCCTTCAACAACAAATATTAGTGGTTATGATTTGCCAGCACTCACACGTGGTCAGATTTAGGAAATAAGAACAGGGTTTGGCTTTATATTCTTTATATTCGCTAACACCGCTCTCCTGGGTAACAGTCGGTGTTTGTTGGACCCATCCACCTCCCCTCCCACTCGCCCAACTCGGTCTTTTGCCGCGTTAACTTTCACGTTCTTTTCCAGCCACATTTCCCACTGACGCCTCCGAGCTCTGTTAAACTATAACAGCGACCGGCTGTGTATCATGCCAACGTTAAAATGGCAGCTTTTTTCATAGTGTCTGATGCTGCAGGTAGCTGCCCAAATGCCAGATTTCGACGACTTCGGAGTGAGACCAGATTGTGACCTCACGTCCATCTCATCTTGGTAAAGGCAGTATTTCAAGAAGGCCTGGAGGAAGTTTTCACAAATTTGGCAAAAACGTCCACTTGAACTCTGGTGGTCGAAGGTTACTCTGACCTTGAAAAAACCTGTTTTAGCCATAACTTAAGAATTTGTGCGCTAGTTATGACAAAATTCCACACAAATGTCTAAAAGGATATAATGATGAAGTGGTGACAATTTTGCATTTTGCATTCACTCGCAGCAGCTGCTCCTCTCTCATCTGAACAGCTTGACTGATCATTTAGCCACTCCACAAGTTATGATTTGTGGAAGCATACAGCTGCAAGGCAGTAATTCTGGTTTGTTGAAATCACCAGTAGGTGTCACTAATGTAAGAAAGTGTTGCTCATCAGAGCTCTTGTAAAGTAAAGCTTTATATCTTTCTATCATTATGAGGGTTTAAACTAACGGTGCCACTGTCTGTGATTTACAGAGGAACAGACGAGCTGCTGGGAGTGATGGACAGAGTTCACATTATAAACTCCACCCTGGGGAAAGCACTGGGAGGAGCTGCTGGTACGTCTCCATCTGACCTGTGACAAAGCGCTGTTATGGCACCGATACATAAAGCTTTCTCTGTCTTCATTTCTTCCTTCAGGTGGATACACAGTCGGTCCGAAGCCGCTCATTGACCTGCTGAGGCAGCGCTCGCGGCCGTACCTGTTCTCCAACTCCCTCCCCCCTCCTGTGGTGGGCTGTGCCACCCGGGCCGTGGAGCTGCTGCTCGCCTCCAACGAGATCTCTCAGAGCATGACGGCCAAAACCATGAGGTGCGTTTCATTGGGGGTGTGTGGGGGTTTTCTGCGTTTATGGTATTGAGAAAGTCAAGCTAAAGGACGTACTAGCTTCTCAGGGGGAAAAAACGTGTTGGGGGGTTTTATTTGGAGCTCACAAACTTTTTCTGAAAGTCAGTGTTTTTGTTCACATATATTCAAACTTCTGAAATGTCTGCAACAAAACAAAAGCAGGATTGTTGCTTCCCTTCTTGGTTATTTATTTTTTAAGCTGCTAACATGAACTTTCCTGTGACAGCAGAGTTATACACAGTGCTGTGTTGTATATAGGGTTAAATAGATAATACTTTTTTGTAATTTTACATATATTAATGCACATCATATGTGCTTATGGAAATAAAACATCAAACACTGAGGAGGAGAAACTGTGGCAACGTCTTTGTTTTGCTGTTGAACAGAAACAGAATGAGCTAATATTTATCCTGGCAGCAGTTATTCAGATATGTAGAGGAAAAAAAAGTTGTCTCACATCTTGAGTCGTAACCCTGCTCAGTAACACCCACATGCTGCCTGCAGGCCACATTATGTAACTGTGAGCTAAATCAGCACACTGATAATTGTTATTGAAAAAAGACTTTATGCCTCATCTTGAAGGATTTTGTGATTCAGTCCTGGTGAAACACGAACACGAGCAGGCAGCCAGATGTGTGTGAGAGCTTTGCTTGCTGGTTGATTTCAGGCCGTCACAAACAAGAAGTGTGTCAGGAATGTCACCTGTGGAGCTGTCAGCTGAAACAACATGATGTGTTCGGTGCATTCCCGCTCACGTTGCTGCTCCTTCTGTAACCATGAATATAATATTTGTGTCTCTGCTCTTCTCTCAGGTTCAGGAACAAGATGACGCAGGCTGGCTTCACCATCGCAGGCTCGGCTCACCCCATCTGTCCTGTGATGCTGGGAGACGCACGGCTGGCCTCTGTGATGGCCGATGATATGCTGAAGCTTGGTGAGACTATATACTTTATAAAATGTGGCCCCTGTTGAATCTGTGACTGTGAAACTTTTGTCACATTTAATATGATCGTCTAACACTGTGACATGTTTAATAAGGAAAAGCATAATAAGTCCTCTTTAATGAGAAGTCACACAGGTACAGTTTGGCACAGTGGATGTGAATGATCCACGTTGGTTGCCATAGAAACAGCTCCAGCCTCTGTTAACACGTCTCCTCTCTCCACAGGAATCTATGTAATCGGATTCTCCTACCCAGTCGTACCAAAGGGCAAAGCCAGGATCCGCGTTCAGATCTCAGCCGCCCACACAGACGAAGACATCGACCGCTGCGTCGACGCTTTCATCCAGACGGGCAGAAAACACGGAGTCGTCTCCTGAAGGCAACAGATGAGCAGGGATCAGGAAGACTCAGCTGCCAGTGTGTGAATCACTGAACAATGAAGCGCTTGCTCGTACAGATTGTGCTGCCTGTTACTGATGACCTATGGATGATGGTGATGGAAATATTATTAACATTTGTAGGTCAGCGGAGGTTAATGTTATGTTTGTGTCTGCTCGGCTGAATAAAGCACTTTTGCTAACATGTTGCTGTGATTCTGTTTTAATTATTTTCCACAAAAAAGTATATGAGGGAGAAAATGTGTAGTTACTTATAGTTTAGTTGTTCCTCCATTCAACAGATTATGGTTCATCTTGATTTAGTAATGAAACTAGTTGCGTAGGGCGGCTGTGGTGAAGACTGTGCACAAAGATGGACGACATGTCTCCACTTCCTCCCACTGTACAAAAGCGAAGCTAAAATATTCCAGATACGGCCGCTGCCATCTTGTGTTGGTGACATCATTTGGAGCCAGAGTCTGCACAGCAGCGACCTCCGTGGCGTCCAGTTCCCACCCATACATCCGTCCAACCAATTGTGAGCAGCACTATTGATGGTGACCACACCAACTGACACACACAGCTGTCAATCATGATGTCACACCCCCTTTTTTAAAGCATCAAATAACCAATTAAAACCAAACATAACAGAAAAATTAGGCACATCAATGTGATATGACTTATACTGCAGCCAGCCACCAGCGAACCATGGAGATGTTTCGGCTTCACTTCTAGGGAGCTGTCATGTCGTCCATCTTTATATACAGTTGGTGTTTCTTAAAGTCAAGGATCCTTCCTTGGTAGGATGGTTCCTTCCAAGGATATAAAATCTCAGGAAACTTGTATTACAAGCTTGTGCAGTCACGTTTTTATCATCTTAGAAATATTTATTTTAAAATATTATTCATTTTAACTTTTAAAGACACAGACAATTGTACACACCTCCATGTCTTCACACCTGGGTCACTGCAGCAGCCTCTTTTCTTACCTGAATCAAAAATCTATTAATCGACTCCAGACTGTTCAGAACTCAGCTGCCAGGATACATGATTGTATTTTTTTTGCGAGCCATTTTGAGTTGTGGTTATGTTTTTTTGTTATTTTTTTTGCGGTAACATTTCTGTTTTTTGCTGTGATAGTTCTTTTTTGCAGTAATTTTCCTTTTATGTGGCAGTGTTTTTTGTAATTTTTTGTGGTAATATTTCTTTTTTGTGGTATTTTTTTATTTATTTATTTATTTGCAGTATTTTTTGCGGTATTGATTCTTTTTTTTTTTTTTTTTTTTACCAGACGTGTTTCTTTTTTAAGTTAGTTAATATAAATATATATATAATATATATATATTTTTTTTTTTTCCAGCAGCAGCAGTGGTTTTTTTTGCAATAATTTTTCTTTTTGCAGCAGTGTTTTTATGTGGTAATATTTCTTTTTTGCCATACTGTATTTTTTTTGTTGTAAGATTTTTTTTTGTGGTAAAGTTTTTTTATTTTTTTTTTTTACAGTGATAGGTCTTTTTTCAGCTATATCTCCAACCTCTCAGTGCCGTACACACCAGGACTTACTCTGAGGTCCTCGGGCAGACGTCTTTTTTTTGTCTATTCCAGAGGTCCAGCTGAAAACTGAAGGGGACAGAGTGTTTCCTATCAGGGCCCCGAGGCTCTGGAACAATCAGGTCGGCCGAGGCAGAGATCTCTTTAAGTCCCTTCTTAACACACTTTTATCAGAGAGCCTTTAATGATTTTACTTGAGTGTTTAGTTCATTTAATCAGTTCTTTTAAAAGTTAATTTCAAGTCTTGTCTGTTTTAATTATTGACATGTAAAGCACTTTTAAACAGCACTTTATAAATTAGAATTATTACAAAAAAATAATTATCTTGATGTAAGTCATCAACTGATATCTGTTGATTCTAAGTTTAACCCCATTCATCTGTGGTGTCTCCTCTTTCAACATGTCTGGAGAGGGAAACATCTGGAGGTTAAGAAAATAAAATGACGTAGAAACCTTTAAAACTGACCCAGTTATATATTATTTTACTGTCAACAGTCCCCACTGTATATACAGAGTAAAGAGAGCTCCTTAAAACAGTCTTCAGTCTGTGTATATTAATGTGTCTGTGATCAGTTTGCACTTCAGTTTGTATTCCTGCTCCTTTGTGTCACATATCTGCTGCTCCACATGCTGCTGCTTCCTCCTCCTGTTGTCTTTTTCGCGCCACCAGTGCTCACAAGCCCCACCTTCAAACCGAAACCACGCCCCCGCAAAGCCGCTGTGACCAATAGTAGCGGGTGGTATCTTCTTCTAGCCAATCAGAGCACAGCAGAGGGGCGGTGCGAGAATCGTTTCGCGGGAAACAGATAGGAAAGAGTTCAGTTTTTGCCGCGGAGCAGAGACTGTGAGCAGCGTTTGTCTCCGGTAGTTTAACGTCCACCGTATCTGACCTTAAACTCTCTTTAGTCTGAGCTCCGGTTCGTCCCGTGTTGATCACCGAGCTGCTGCAGGATGTCTGGCTTCGACGACCCGGGAGTTTATTACAGTGACAGCTTCGGAGGAGGAGGAGGAGAGGGAGCAGGAGGAGATGAAGGAGGACAGAAGAGGGTCCACATCAAGAAGCGGTTCAGGGAGTTCCTCCGGCAGTTCAGGGTCGGGACCGACCGGACCGGCTTCACCTACAAATACAGGTCCGTTCATAACCATCACACACCTGTAGGTATAGAGTCTGGTGTGTAAAGCGAGTGCTGAGCCGTATGACTCTACTGTTAGAGACACAGTCTAACATACGGCGTTAGATTTACTCACCGTGAGGAGCGTAGTGTTAACGTTATACAGTCTGATGTGGGAGATGTCTAATGTCTGAAAAAATGACCCTGATGATGTCATCAAAGTCCTCTAAATGTGGGCTTGTGACTTAAACTAACAGCCAGCTAATGAAGGACTGGGGTGCAGGGGGGTCATTGAGTTGCATCATGGGAAATGTAGGACCCAGCATCTCTGGAGCGTAGTATGTTTAGTCAAGCAGCAAGCTTTGTGGCTGGAATATGAGGCCATGGAAGTGACAAAAACTGCAGTTAATTGAATGTGTAATTTAAAATATTAGGCTGAAGCTACAGTATCTGTAACAGTGTTGTTGTTTTCATGGTAATATTTATTTATTTTTTGTGGGAATGTTTCTTCTTCCTGTTATTTTTATTTATTTATTTATATATTTTGGTAAAAAAAACTTTTGTTGTGGCAATGTTTTTTATTTTGTGGTACAGTTTTTTGCAATTTTTTTCCAGTATTGATTCTTTCTTCTTTTTATGCAGTAATGGTATATATTTATTTATTTATTTATTTATTTATTTTTTTGCGGTAACGTATCTAATTTTTTTGCAGTCACTTTTCTTTTTTGTGGCAGTTTTTTTTGTAATTTTTTTCATGTTAATATGTCTTTTTTTGTTGTAATTTTCCTTTTTTGTGGTATAATTAATTTTATTTTTTGCGGTATTGATTCTTTTTTTTTTTTTTAGCAAAGGCGTTTCTTATTTATGTTTTCACATATATATGTGGCAGTGTTTTTTTGCGATCATTTTT
Organism: Epinephelus moara; assembly: GCF_006386435.1. Classification (NCBI taxonomy): domain Eukaryota; kingdom Metazoa; phylum Chordata; class Actinopteri; order Perciformes; family Serranidae; genus Epinephelus; species Epinephelus moara. Next base: position 35,889,654 of record NC_065523.1, on the reverse strand, counting down.
CTTTTTGCGGAAATGTTTTTTTTTTGCGATCATTTTTCTTTTAGCAGAAATGTTTTTTTTGCGATCATTTTTCTTTTTGCGGCACTGTTTTTTTGCTATAGTTTTTCTTTTTGTGGAAGTGTGTTTTGTGGTAATATTTCTTTTTTGCTATGCTGTCTTTTTTTGTCGTAAGGTTCTTTTTTGCAGTAATGTTTGTTTGTTTTTTTGTTAATTTTTCTTTCTCATGTCTTTTTTGTTGTAAGGTTTCTTTTTCCTTTTTTTTTGTTGTGTAGGCAGAGAGTGCCACTCAGCACATTCATTTTTTTATTTACACATGACAATACACGCAAACTTTTATTTGATCAGACTTCATAGCTGCTGTTCTTTTTGTTCTGGGGTATGACAGCTTTAGTTTTATAACACCGTGTAATAACATTTATTGTCTTCTTATTTTAATCAGAGATGACCTGAAGAGACACTACACCCTGGGGGAGTACTGGGTGGAGGTGGAGATGGAGGACCTCGCCAGTTTTGATGAGGATCTGTCAGACTGTCTCTACAAGCTGCCGTCTGAGAACCTGCCGCTGGTCAGTCTCAAACTAAAATACTGTGATAACTTTAAAATGACTGGTGAGCCAGTTTCACACAGCCATAGTTACAGTGATTTCTTTCCTCTAACTCTCCGCTCTACATTACAGCTTGAGGAGGCTGCAAAGGAGGTGGCCGACGAGGTGACCCGTCCCCGTCCTGCAGGGGAGGAGACGGTCCAGGACATCCAGGTCATGCTGAAGAGTGACGCACATCACGCTTCCATCCGTGGCCTCAAGGTACAAACACACTCCTTTTTATATCTCTCATTCTCATGTTTCTCATCGACCGTTTGATGACATCATGTCGTTCTCCTCCTCCTGCAGTCCGAGCAGGTGTCTCGTCTGGTGAAGATCCACGGCATCATCATCTCAGCCACAGCAGTGAGGGCGAAGGCTACCAAAGTGTGTCTGCAGTGTCGCGGCTGCCGCAACATCATCAGCAACATCCCTCTGCCCCCGGGCCTGCAGGGTTACGCTCTGCCACGCAAGTGCAACACGTGAGTGTGAACGTCTGGATCAAGAAGGCAACAGGAATGACTGACGTGAGCATTTCGAAACAAACATCTTCCCATTAAGTTCAACAACTTTCCTCTCTTCTCAGTGAGAATGTTGGAAGAGTGAAGTGTCCTGTCGACCCCTACTTCATCATCCCAGACCGCTGTGTTTGCGTCGACTTCCAGACTCTGCGCCTGCAGGAGTCTCCAGACGCGGTGCCTCACGGAGAGATGCCCCGTCACCTGCAGCTCTACTGTGACCGGTGCGGAGCAAACTCTCAGGCATTGGTCCATCCACAGAGTTAGAAACATAAAGCATTGTTAGCTCAAACTTGTTTCATCTGCTCCTCCTCTCTCAGGTATCTGTGTGACCGTGTGGTCCCAGGCAACAGAGTGACCATCATGGGTATCTACTCCATCAAGAAGATGGCTGCTGCGAAGACCAAAGGCAAAGAGAAAAGCGCTGGTGTGGGGATCCGTGCGTCCTACCTGCGGGTGGTCGGCATCCAGATGGACACAGAGGGTGCAGGTAAACATTAAAACACTCATCTATTAGTGTAATGAATGCATTTCCTTTCTGTGGACGGAGGAGTTGGATGTTGATGTTTTTTGTCTTCCAGGTCGTGGTGCGACTGGATCTGTCTCTCCACAGGAAGAGGAGGAGCTGAGAGTACTCGCTGCCACTCCTAACATCTACACCTCTCTGGCCAGCTCCGTCGCTCCCTCCATCTACGGCAGTGATGATCTGAAGAAGGCCATCACCTGTCTGCTGTTCGGAGGGTCGAGGAAGAGGTGAGGCTCACACATGTACTCCAGAGCAGTGAAGTGTAAACCCTCTCCTCACATGTTTAGTGACGCTTCCTGTTCTTTCAGGCTGCCTGACGGTCTGACTCGAAGGGGCGACATCAACCTGTTGATGCTGGGAGATCCGGGTACAGCCAAGTCTCAGCTGCTCAAGTTTGTGGAGAGATGTTCACCTATTGGGGTAAATATCCAGCCTCCCATGGCAACTCAATATTATCTTTTCTTGTGGCTTGTAAATAGCAATCTGGTCTCACTCCGAAGTCATTGATAATCAGCCATTGATCAGCGACTTCCAGCGTCAGACACTGACATGGAGGGTCGAACAAACACCGATTTTCACTTGGGAGAGCAGTGTATTTCCTGTAAAAACTAAGTATAATTTAAAGGAAGACCATGCACGCGGCGTCCCAGAAAGTTCATGACCGAGGTCGCAGTGAGACTGTGTTGTAACTTGACCCTCTGATGCTGAGCCGTCTCCGTGTGTCTCCAGGTTTATACCTCAGGTAAAGGCAGCAGTGCAGCCGGTCTGACCGCCTCTGTGCTGAGGGACCCCAACACTCGTGGGTTCATCATGGAGGGCGGAGCCATGGTGCTGGCCGACGGAGGAGTCGTGTGCATCGATGAGTTTGACAAGGTAAAAACCATCTCATATAGCAGCAGGAGGACGTTAACTTTATCTGTGTCCCCGGATTAAAGACAAACTACTTGTGTTGTTCAGATGAGAGAAGACGACAGAGTGGCCATCCATGAAGCCATGGAGCAGCAGACCATCTCCATCGCCAAGGTATTTACTGACCTCACATCACAGTTTCCTCTCTGCACTGAGTGGATCACAGGCCGAACTAACATCCTGACTCCTCCCAGGCCGGCATCACCACCACCCTCAACTCCCGCTGCTCCGTGCTCGCTGCTGCTAACTCCGTGTTCGGTCGCTGGGACGACACAAAGGGGGAGGACAACATCGACTTCATGCCCACCATCCTGTCCCGTTTCGACATGATCTTCATCATCAAGGATCAGCACGACCAGCAGAGAGACATGGTGAGGAGACACACGTGACAGAGGACGCTGCTTCTAAAGCCGGATTTGTACTCGTGCAAATCCTTTAAATCGTGAACATTTATATTGAGTTTAATGTTCTTTAATACTTGTGTGTTTGTAGACACTGGCTCGTCACGTGATGAACGTCCACCTGAGCGCTCAGACACAGACCGAAGGCGTCGAGGGCGAGATCCCGCTCGCCACCTTCAAGAAATACATCGCCTACTCCAGAACGTGAGTCTCTAAATTAGTGTTTGTTGCACATTTTCTTCCACTCACGATGAAATAACTCTCTGCTCTTACTGGACTCAATAACATGATTTGGTGTGAATGTTTGCTCACAGGAAATGCGGACCTCGGCTCTCTGCTGCGGCTGCGGAGAAGCTGAAGAACAGATACGTGGTGATGAGGAGCGGCGCCCGAGAGCACGAGAGAGAGACTGACAAGAGACCCTCCATCCCCATCACTGTCAGGTAGGTTTAACATGCTGCTGTTCAAATCCACTCATCAGTGATGATCCTTTAAACTCCACCTGTTGATGCGTCAGTGCTCCTCAGTCATCAAGTATGTTTTTGCGTCTTCAGGCAGCTGGAGGCGGTGGTGCGTATCGCAGAGTCTCTGGCCAAGATGAAGCTGCAGGCCGTGGCCGGAGAGGAAGAGGTCGACGAGGCTCTCAGACTCTTCCAGGTGTCCACACTGGACGCTGCGCTGTCCGGCAGCCTCTCAGGTGTGTTTTGGTTTTGTACTTGTGACTATTATTGTAACACGTGGATCTTCAGGAGTGTAAGGACACAAGTCATGGTTCAGTGGAAGGAAAACGCATAAGGATGTTTGAGTTTTACAATACCTAGGAGAGACCACGCAGGGCCTACATGCATCTAGAAATCAGAAGTGTTTGTAGTCAGAATGCAAATTTGACCAAAGCCAAGATAAACACTGACAGTTCAATTTTATGAAAAAATACTACATATGATTGTGTCAAGTAAGTTTAAATCACTTAAAACTTAGAACGTGACAGGTGGTGTTTTTGATGCCTGAGTTTACCTGACGGATCTGTAGGGTGACATCGTATCTTTAAACTGGACACACTATAATAGCTTTATGTTTTCTGAACGTCTCTCTGACCTCGTTCTGTCTCCAGGAGTGGAGGGCTTCACGTCTCAGGAGGACCAGGAGATGATCTCACGCGTTGAGAAGCAGCTGAAGAGACGTTTTGCCATCGGCTCCCAGGTGTCTGAGCACAGCATCGTCCAGGACTTCACCAAACAGGTCAGTGTGACAATATCATGAAGGGAAATACATATAGAATGATGTGAAACAAGACTCAAATGAAAACTTCCACTGAGGAAATGTTGACTGAAACTAATCAAAAAAAGACTAAAGTGTGACTTTAAATTACAAATTTAAATCTCTACACACATCACCATGCTGAATGGTTTGCTTCCTGCAATTATAATCCAATTAATCATATTTCCACACGTGTTTACTGTTTTTTTTGGCTGGAAAAAATGCCCTCCAATACATGATTAGAGAAAAGTGAAATCAGACATTGACTGAAGAAGTTACTGCGAGGTATTAGTACATCACACAATCAAATCATGACTGAAAAACACTACTTTAATCAAATATTGGTCAACTTGTGTGCACAACAGAAACAGTGTAAAGAGTATAATGCTGTCAACTCTTGGTTTTCCCGTCAAACCCAATTTATGTAACTCCAACACTGCTCAGGGACGCCAGCATGCAGACATATTTAAATACACCAGTTTGAAAAATGGCAATGTTCCCTTTTTCCCTCGCTAAAAGTTAGCCTAACTTTGGAGCGTTATTTGGCCCTGTTTCCGACCAGATATCCTGACATGGTGGATCCCTCAGGTCCTCTAGTTTAATATGATAACTGTGTTTTCACTGTAGCTTTCTTCCTAAAAATTAGTCTGCCTCTCTTCTCACCTTCAGCTTCGCCCGTCACACCTGTTTTGTTGTATAATGCCTCTCTGCTCCTTTTACTTTCCTGCTCTCCCCGTACCTGGCTCCTCTTTGGAGCTCCTGGGCTTTGGTCCGCCATTCTGACTTGGCTAATCAGGCTGAGTCCACCTCACATGTTTACATTAGTGGGCTTATATAACTTGTATTGTCAGTGTTTTAAGTCAGTAAGTAAATTGCGTAACACTTTACATGAAGGTATCTACATAAGAGTGATATAACAGTGTCATAACTATGACATGAACCTGTCATGAACATTATGTACATGTCATAAACGTTTATGACTGCTGTCATTAAGTGCCATTTGGTTTTTGTAATGACAAGTTGACATTGTTTGGGATGTCTTGATTATGACAACTTGACATTAACCAGGATGACATTACCACAAGATGTCTTTGTCATAACAATAATAATCATTATGTCAACTTGTCATAAACACACAAAGAGGTGCATCTCTTGTTAATGTCAGTTAGTGTCATCCTGGTTAATGTCAAGTTGTCATAATCAAGACAACCCAAACAATGTCAACTTGTCATTACAAAAACCGAATGACACTTAATGACAGCAGTCATAAATGTTTATTACATGTTCATAATGTTCATGACTGTCATGTCATAGTTATGACAGTGTCATGTCACCCTTATGTAGATACCTTCAAGTAAAGTGCAACCGAAAATTGTCTTACTTGATCCAATTTCAAGGTCAACCATTAGACCTTGTCATGGCCCCTCCTTGGCCTTTAGTTGGGGTCATCTCTAACCTTTGACACCAGCCCACCACCATGGGTTGGCACCATGTTACCACCAAATAAGCGGAGCCGCTAGCTAGCTTCCTGCTGATCTGGTGCAGAGCAGCCATGGCTAACTAACCAGTGTGGCATTAATACCTTATTAGCTTTGTTCTTAATGTGGTACAGCGTAGTGCTGCTGTTCAGCTAGAGAGTAGCAAGATTAACCTACAGGCCGACATGTTCTCAGGAGGTTAACCAGCGATATCCTGCGTTAAAACAACTACAGTTTTAGGTAGGGGCTTAAAAAGAAATGAACACAGATTAGTTCCTGATCATTTGTGATAAGTGCTTTTAATGACCTGTGGGCGTTCAGTCCGAGAGTGAAAAGAGGAAGACTACTGTTTCTTACTCACAGAAAGAAATATGTAGATCTGCAACATGGCTTATGCGAGTTTCACCTCAGGCAAGATGAGACGGGTTATTTGTGCAGCACACAAAGGCAACATAGACAGAAAATGAAAACCAGTTTAGAGAAGGAAAACTAGACCAAAGTAAGAGTTTTTTTTCTCAGAGTAACCTCTTTGTATTCTCCCGTTTGTTCCACTGTACAGAAATACCCAGAGCACGCCATCTACAAAGTCCTGCACCTGATGCTGAGGAGGGGCGAGCTGCAGCACCGCATGCAGAGGAAGGTTCTCTACAGAGTCAAGTAGAAAAAGAACTGAGCTCTCACACATGTTGTTGTTTATGTAAATAGTTTGTGCCTGTTTGTTTGTGTTGCTCTGCATCGCAGAATAATTCCTGATCTCAGCCCCGGTGAAAAGTGACGGAGCTGATTCAGTTTGGTTTTAAGGCACCAACAGTCTGATCAAAGTAAAACAGTGAAAAATGTCACATTAAGATGTTAAAAAATAAATAAAGTATTTCAAGTCACTTTGGTTCAAATTCTGATTTTATTCAACAGAAATCATAAAAAATAGACAGTATATGATTGTTTTCATGAACTTTATACAAATGACGAGTAGAAAATCTGTTCAGCTGATTTGATGGTTTATAGATTTCACGAGGTGCATGAAGCGTTATTAAAGTTATTAAAGTGCTGTGTGTGCGTATAAATGTAAAGGCAAAGTCTACATGGCGTAGAGTCCCATCCCAATAGTGGTCAGAGCCACACACACTCCCACGGTGATCCTCATGACGGGTGAAGATGGGAACATGGTGGCCTTGACGGCGCTGCTCTCTGATTGGTCCGCTGCTGCTGTTGTGACACTCAGCATTTTCTGCAAGTCATCAAAAACCTGCAGGAACAGACATAAAATCTCAGATTGTGTCGACACATTCACTTCCTGTTTTTACCAGTTTCACTGTTACTTAAAGATATTCTGGATGTCACCATCGGGCACGGACACTGTCAGTCATCTCTCTGATTCTGCTGTTCTCACCTGGATGTTGAGCTCGAAGGCGGCGACGGCCTCCTCCAGCACCGCCGCCCTCTCCTGCTCCGTCAGCTCGATGCTGTTCATGCGGCCCCTGTACAGCTGCTTGAAGCGGTGTGGGCTGCTCACGCCGGGGAAGGAGAAGAAAGAAAGCCCCTCTTTGCTGCTCAGCCCCAGAGACTTCTGGGTGATCTTCCCCAGCACCTGACCTCCTGATAGGTCGCCGAGGTATCGAGTGTAGGCGTGAGCCACCAGCAGCTCTGGGCTCTCTCTGCCAATCTGAAAAAAAAAACAGGTTCAGATGTTACTCAGCAACAGGGGAATCCTCTGGACCCAGGTGTTCAGAGGTAACCTGACTGAGCTTTGGCAGGGACGTAAATACAGACAGTGCGGGCAGAGGGGGGCCACCTTGGAACTACATCTGTGTTCAAAGAAGAACTCACATTAAATTTAAAAAGGTGCCATTTACTATAGGCTATATGCTATGTATATAAAACACTTCAATTAAATGAATAGTTCCTTATTTTCTTTGATATTTTTGTCATATACAGGTACGCAATCATGATTGTTGGGTAACATTTTTTGATGTTGTCTATTAAGTCTATTTCATCATATGACAAGATGACACAATACAGGAGTCAACTAAGGTGCAAAAATGGTGTGTGTGTGTGTGTGTGTCATAACTGGTAAACTATGAAACAACTTTTTATACTTTTTATGTTTTTATACTGCTGCTATATCTCTCACGCACTTTGTTTTTATACCTTACTGACGTCTTTTTAAATTTATATGTATATACTGTCTGTCCTTTTTATTGTGCTGTTATCTTGCCGAGGGTACTACACGTAATTTCGTTGTGCAATGCACAATAACTATAAAGTCTTCTTCTTAATATGACCTCCTTTTACATGAAAAACAAGCAGTAAGTAGGTAAAAAGCCTTTTTGCTGTATATGATGCATCATAATTCCCTCTCTAATATCTATTTCAACATTGAAACTACATTTAATTCTGATGATTAACAAGGTTAACAAAATTCTCAGGCTGCAGTCAGCCGCACATGTTTACATAAGCGGGTTTATGAGTTGTCCACATCGCACTGACCCCTGCTGTCACATGGACTGAACCATTTCATCATTTCACAGAACCTGCAGTTCAATATTGAGGTTTTAGAAAGATCTGTTTCAACGTTTGAACAATTTTGAAGCAACGTTTGAAGTTTATGGAACAACCTTGAAACAACATTGTAAAATCAATGCTGATTCATCTTTCCGAATCAAAACATAATTCAACAGTGAATAAACAATGCAACGTCAGCTGGGTTGATCCAGATCAAAACCAACACTGAATTATGCGATCAAATCTGATTTCAGAATACTTTTATTCTTTTAAACAACTTATTTTCAAGATTTGATCCGATCTGAAATCCAATCACATTATTTAAATATTATAAATGAGTAGGTTTATGGGGGAAAATTAATACAGCATAGTATTGTGATATTTTGTGTGGCAATATTAACTTTTGTATCGTACAAATACAAATTAAACATTTGGTAGCCTACTGGAATAATAAAATCATGTTTTCAGTCGCCAGATAAATTTTTCCTGCGATAAAAATGACGGAAGTGACACAAACAGACTTAAAACTTTATCGTAATTACGGCTGTCAGTCGGTTAAAGTATTTAATCTTGATTAATCGCATGATTGTCCACGGTCAACTCATGATTAATCGCACATTTTTTACCTGTTCTAAATGAACCTTAAAGGGATGTTCCTCAAGTTTTAATACACTTATCTTAGCCTTAAAATTCCATCTTAATTAGGGCTGTCAATTGCTTAAAATATTTAATTGCGATTAATCGTAAGATTATAGCTGACTCGCTAATAATTGCAAATGAATCGCACATTTTTACCTGTTCTAAATGAACCTTAAAGGGATATTCTTTATGTTTTTAATATCCTTATCAACATGTGAGTGAACAAAGATACTTTAACACAATGTAGTGTCCAACATTACACTTGTAAAGGTTATCTAAACATCCCGTAGTTTTTTAAGCAGCTCGACGCACTCTGGCAGTAACTCAGTTCACATCGACAGTAAATGCAAAAACTTTGGTCTTGCTGAGAGAATCATGTGGCAGACGACGCCTTCCTTTATCTGTGTCTGCTCACAGAGGTTTGTGTTTGCTCGCCATTCATAAATTTACAGCTGCATTGCTTCCTGATCTCCCACTCGGGTGGACCGAGGGTTGTAATTATAGACGGTATGTGTGTTAATCGTGCGTCAAAAAAGTTTGTAGCGTTGAAAGGAGTTCTCTTTAACTGGTTATTAACGTGTTAACTTTGGCAGCCCTGATCTAACAGATACAACAGATGTTGATAAAGTTTTTTGCAGTTTAAATAAGTTAAGAAATTGCACTATATGTTTTGGCAATACTCAGCAAAACATTTAAATCATGATGATATTGTATCGTAACTTGAGTATCGTTATAGTATCGTATCGCGGCTGAGGATTAACGGAGGTGCCTCCTCTTCACTCACCTGTCGTAGTCTCTGTTGGTATCTGTGTGTGGCTGCAGGAACAATCACCCTCTTCCTCCACTCCGAGCCGAAAAAATGCTCCAGATCTCTTTCGAGTGACTCCAGACGGGCGAGCTCCTGAGGGAAGTAGATCGGCGCCACGGCTGGATGGGAGCAGTTCCTGTCCAGCTCCTCCTCCAGCACCTTGTAGATCTCGTAGAGGGAACACAGCAGCACCTGAAACAGGAACAGAGAGATACAGGTCAACATCCAGAGAGTGTGACCTTTGTGTCAGCCCACACGTGTGTTCATATGCCAGTGTGTGCAGTTTACCTTGTACTGCGGCAGCGTGATCTGACCCTTCTGGTAGCTCAACATCAGCTGTGTGTTCTCAGCTCTGATGTGGTTGGTCTTAGTGGCTGCTTTGATCTGCTCCGATAAATCACTGACAGGAGAAAGACACAGTTATTAAAGGAACTTTTACAGCATAAAAATAAAAGTTTGGTTTGATCAAAGTGTCTTCATACCTGCCGACGTCCCCTGTGTCTTCTTTCCTGGCGCTCTTCATGTTCTCCATCTGTGCAGACTGTAACAAAAGGCTGATTAAGTTAGAAACTGAAGTCTTCTCTCCTTCGTCAGCAGGTCGGTCCTCCTCCTGTGAGTTATCGGTCCTCTGTGTCCTTCTCACGGCTCCGTCCTCTTTTATACAGCCCTGCTGTGCTGCAGCTGCTGAGTCAAAGGGGAAGTGTGACTGCTGACTTTCGTCTCACCAAAACACTGCTGAGGCCTAAACATGACACAGCAGGCATGTGAGAGGAAATCTGAAAACATGACAAGGCAGAAACCAAAAGCTCAGTTTAAGGCTGCTGTTTGTGCTGATGCTGAGGGAGGAACAGGGTTAGTCAGCACACTTTTCCCTCTCTGATGTATTTCTCTGGTATAAGTCATGTTAGAATCATCTAACAAAGGTTAAAGTCTCAGCTATAAATGAACATGTTAGTTTGTGACAATCGGCCTGTCAGGTCAGGTCAGTTGGTACAGTATTAAAAAGCTAAAGTTACAAGAAAATAAAACAACCAACACAAACTATTTGAACATTTGATTCAAACAAGAACCAGAAAACATGAACATTTAACAGAATATCCAACACATTCTCACTCCGACCTCGTCACATATCAACGTTTGGTCATCGACTTTCAACGTCTACATATGACGTGAGAGGTACCCAGGTGGGTTGGTTGTTGACGCTCTGGGACACAGTGTCAACTTCTGCCTGTAATGTTGTGCTCACACCAGGCGCAAATAAAACAATTTGCGCGACACAGTTACACGTAAAGTCAAGGTAAAGATGCGATTAGATGTGAATTCCTGCTGGCCGATATGTTGGACGCAATGGACATGATGGACACGACGATGAAGACACGAAATACGTGAATTCAGCAGCGCAAATGAAGCGAGGTGCGCAATTTTGTGTCATACACTTATTTGCAAGAGTTTAAAAAACTGAACTTCAGCAACCCATTCGCGCCACGATAGCCAGTTAGCATTGAGATCCTCCAGGGACATATGACGCCAATGACACAACATAATGTTGTGTTCACACTGGGCACAAATGAAACAATTTGCGGAAGTCAATAACATGTGAAGTCAATGTAAAGACACGATTAGACGCACATTTCCCCCAGGTCGCATGCTTGGCATGTTGGACACAATGGACACAATGCAAATGATGCGAAACACGCGAATTAAGTAGCGAATAAAGGGAGTAGTGCGAATTTGTGTCACATCCTTATTCGTGACAGTTGAAAATCTGAACACCATCGACCAATTCGCACCCCGATAGCCAATCAGCATTGAGATCCTTCAGGGATGTATGTAGTGAGGACGTACCCTCAGAAGTTCATTAATCGATTCAGTGATTTCACGCGTGTATGAAGCGTGTCAACACAAAATATTCTAGCTTTCAAACTCAGGTGAGTAATGTGACGCGAAAATTCACATCAGGTTTGGTGTGAACACAACATATAAAACAATTAGTGCGAGTCATATCCAGGTAAAGTCAATGTAGAGAGGCGATAAGATGCGAATTCCCACAGAGCGACACAATGGACGGAATGGACCCATTGGAAGCGATGCAAATTACGCAAAAAATGCAAATACGTGGCGCAATTAAAAAATTCAAACTTCAGTGACCAATTTGTGCCACAAAAGCCAATCAACGTTGAGATGCAGTGAAGATGTACTGGTGGAAGTTCATTCATTGATTCAGTGATTTCGTGCCCGTATGAAGCAAGTCAACACAAAATATTCGTTCAAACTTGTGCAAGTAACGCAACATGAAAATTTGCGTCATGCTTGGTGTGAATACAACTAGGGATGTCCCGATCACATTTTTTTTGCATACGATCCGATACCGAGTCCGATCCGATACTTTGCAAGAACAAAAAAAGAATTCATCCAAGTTGTCCCATAAGGTTTATTTTTTATTTAAATATTATCCAAAAAGCTTATCGGTGGTTCAGCAGCACAAAATGCAAACAAATTCTGAATTGTAAACAAATTGTCCCTCCAGAGTTGCCGTAGGGCTGTGGTAGGCAAGGTTCTGCCGTTAGGTGTGGCTGTGTTGCTCGGAATAAAGAGAGAAACGGTGGCCGCTGAACCTGTTGTCTCGACTCCTGACCATTTATTGCTCATTAGCCGCACTAAGTTGGGCGAACCCAGGACGCTCTGTTACAATACAAAGAAAGGAGGAAAGCGGAGGCAACAATGAACATAGATAAAAAACCTGGCCATTCTTTTTGTTTTGATTCCTCCGATCTTTCATTACCGATTCTGATTTTGTAAAAATAACATGATCGGTGCCGATACCCGATCCGAGGACGTAAATACAACATATGAAACAATTTGCATGAATCAATTACATGTAAAGTCAAGACATGATTAGACACGAATTCCAACTGGGTGGCGTGATGGATAAAATGAACCCATTGGACACAATGTGAAATACGCAAATTAAGCAAACACTCAACACTCAAATACTCGGCAACTCACACCAAAACAATCCAGACTGATAGAGAGCTCTACAGGTCAGAGGACAGATGTGCGTTTGGTTATAGAGTGAACAGTCCCGCTATTATTATTGAGAGATAGTCAGAAAATGTAAAATGCTCAGATTAAAGATTACAGCAGGCCTCTTGACCCTTCGTAGATTATCTTTATTATTGCAACAAGTGTCTTCAGACAAACCTCTGAAGAGGACGGGCTTATGCTTTGGGCGGAGACCACTAAATGTTTTTGTGTTTAGACAAATAATCCTGTGTGTCCCACCTGCCTGGGGAAAGTTACACAGACAGGAACAGTTGGACAGAAGGATCCTCCACTCACTCTGTGTCCTCTACGTGACGGTGAGTAAAAGTCTTTATCAGCCAGAAAGCAGCAGATATCATGTGTTTAAACTGTTCAGCTAAAACACAAGTGTAGATTAATGCGTCTATCATACGTCACCCTGCAGCAGAGATGAAGAGAACACAGCTGAATTTGTTTCAACAGTTTGATCAGAGTAACTCGCAGTAACACAGACTAACAGTGACACACACAGTAACATATGGTGACTGTGTGAAGGCCTGTTGGACGTCCTGACAGAGCAAAGAGAAAGAGAGACAGCTTTACTGTTACAGCCAGGAAGTTATTCCATTTAGGTCAAATAAAATATACAGTACAGGGCTGGCACGAGATCACATTCTTATCATGGCCAAAAGAGTTCATGAGCCTACATCTGTATAAAATAATAGACACAGATATGGTGATGTCACCCATTGGTTTGTGGACTCCTGTTTTCAAGTTTGGCATTTCGGCCGTCGCCATATTAGTTTTTTGGAGCCAGAGGTGACCATATTTGGGCGAGAGGCTAGCGCAGTGGAGGAGTGAGAGGTGGATCTGACTGAGGAGATGAGGATGATGTCACTTAGATGATGTCACTCCTGTACAGCTGTCATAAACGGGGACTTTAGCTATAGAGACCAAAACAGTTTTTTTGTATCAGGCTGTAAACATGTTTATTTCTGCTGTAAAGTTTTAACATGGAGGTCTGTGGGGATTGACTCACTCTTAGCGCCAGCCTCAAGTGGACATTAGAGGAACTGCAGGTTTTGGAACTTCCTGTGTTGGCTTCATTTCACTAAACACAGTGTTTTGTATCCATACAAACGTTACAGAATATTTTACCTTCATAAGCTCTTCTGATGTTTTTTATTTTCTTTTTTTGGTGTGTGTGGAAAAAACATATTGGATACCAATTATTAGTGAAACCAGAGTTTTTATTTTTTTGTTATCTTTTGTTATTTGTTATCTTATTTATTTATTTATTTTGGTGTGGATGAAAAAAAAAACATTTCAGACACCCGATATCACATAAACCATATTTTTTACATTTTATTTTATTTAGTGTGCATGAAAAAAACATATCAGACATTTATTATTACTGAAACCAGAGGGTTTTTTATTTTTATTTATTTTATTTTTTTTTATTTGCATCTTATTTATTTATTTGGTGTGTGTGAAAAAACCCCACATGGAACACCAAATATTACTGAAACTTGAATTTATATTTTATTTATTAACCAGGGTTATTTTTTTATTTGATTCTTTATTTTTTGGTGTGTATGGGAAAAACACATTGGATACCAATTATTACTGAAACCAGAGTTTTTATTTTTTATCTTATGTTATTTGTTATCTTATTTATTTTGGTGTGGATGAAAAAAAAACCCATTTCAGACACCCGATATCACTGAAACCGAATTTTTTAAAATTTTATTTATTAATCAGTTGTTTTATTTTCATTTTATTTAGTGTGCACGAAAAAAAACATATCAGACATTAATTATTACTGAAACCAGATTTTTTTGTTTTTTATTTTCATCTTATTTATTTATTTGGTGTGTATGAAAAAAAAAACACACGGAACACCAAATATTACTGAAACTTGATTTTTAATTTTATTTATTAACCAGAGTTATTTTTTATTTGATTCTTTATTTTTTGGTGTGTATGGGAAAAACATATTGGATACCAATTATTACTGAAACCAGAGTTTTTATTGTTTGTTATCTTATGTTTTTTGTTATCTTATAATTTAATATTTATAATTTTTATTTTTTATTTTTTGGTGTGGATGGAAAAAACAACAATATTTCGGACACCAAATATCACTGAAACCGGATTTTTTAATTTATTAATCAGTTGTTTTATTTCATTTTGTTTGGTGTGCATGACAAAACAATATATCAGACATTTATTATTACTGAAACCAGATTTTTTATTTTTTTGTTTTTTACTTTTATCTTATTTATTTATTTATTTGGTGTGTATGGAATAAAAACCACATGGGACACCAAATATAACATAATAATAGAGTTTTTGGGGGGGTTTGTGTGTGTGTGTGTGGAACAAACATATCGGACACATAATTTTTCATCTGGAGGTTCTTTTTTTTGTTTTGTTTTGTTTTTGTGTGTATACAAAAAATATATCGGACACCAAATATTACTGAAACCGGATTTACTTTTTTATTTATATATATTTTTTATGATGTGTATGGAAACTAAAACACCTGAAACAGAGTTTTTTTTAATTAATTAATTTTTTTTTAGTCTGTACGGAAAAAAACACATCAGACACTTGTTATTACTGAAACCGGATTTCTTTTTGTTTTTTAATATTGAATACTTGAAAAATATGCAGTGCACATATTTCCCTCATCACTTCACCCTGGTCAGAGACTGTGGGACATCTTCAGTAGCTTTTCTCCATTATATTCCACCCTGTTGTGTTCTATGGTGTTTCTAACACGCCCCCTCGTACAGGCAGCACTCCATTGGTTTTGTTATCCAGAGGGGGAAGTGGGCTGTACTGGAGGATTTTCGGAGGGGAAACATACACACACACACACACACACGTATCGTGCTTTACAATGCTGATCAGTAAACATGTAGCAGCCTGGACACGTCTGATCCATGTTGAACCTCAGATGGTGAGCTCGAGGGATCGTCTGGTTTAAAGGTAACGTCAGGTCTCCATGTTTATTTATTATAATCCTCAGGCCGACCTCACATCTGCCTCAGCGGCTCATGGCAGCGCCGCATCCTCAGGAGGGTGATATAACACCGGCTGGAGAGTCCGAGGAGAGCCGGGGGATCCTTCCCTCAGCACAATGCTAACTCTCAGCTCCTTTACACTGATTTAAAGTCCATCATTTATCAGATGAGCTGCCTGTGAAGTCAGACGCCATGATTATTATGGGCTGGTTTGTATATTTGTGCTTCAGAGTAGCGAGACTCAAGATGTAGTCAGTGTTGCCTAATCATGGCCCTCATGTCCATCCAGGCTGGGAGGGAAGTACATAATACAATTTATAACCTGTCTTAGACCATTTATAAACAAATCTCTATGAAAAAAAAAAAAAAAGACAAAACTAATGTTGAAATATTCTCAACACAATGATTCCAATGATACCAGATGTGTCCAGATGAGATATAAGTGGATTTTTTGGTGTTTATTTGCTATAGTTTCTATATTCCTTTGTGTCTCAGCAGCAGGATGTTAAAGTAAGACCCATACAGATGTTATAGTAGGGGAGACTGGGTATGGTTGTAACACGTTTTATCTTACCACATACAACTTGCTTAACTGTTGTTTTAAGGTGGATTTATACTTGTGCGTCAGCTCTATGTGGAGGCTATGCTGTGTCCTACGTCCATGTGAACATTTACACTTGTGCAGTGGTGTGTCTGTGTCACTCTGCAGTTACACTTCCAAAACACTGGTCAGCGGTGGGGTTTCTGTGAAGTGCTGTAAAGTTTAGTTGATTCAAAACACACATTAAACACACATTAAACATGGCTTAATAGAGACAATTTCAAACACAAGTACACAAATCAGCTTCACTATAACTCGCAGCATTCACAGACAAACACTTGTCTTTATCTGGACACATTTTCCCCACAAATACAACATGCTAACATTATTAGCACAAGCCTATGGCATTTTACATTGTATAAATTAGCCTAGTGGCTAGCAGATTTTTCCTCTACTCATGCCATATATTGGTTGAAAGAGGAAATAAGGGGAAGGGGGCATCATCCCCTACTTTGTGTCGAAATTTGAGAGCTCTAAAGCTGAGTTTATACGTTTGCATCTAATCAACGCTATACCTATGGCTTAGACTGTGTCGACATACCCTACGCCGTAGTCTGACGTGCACCTCCCCAGAAATGTAACTACTCATCACAGCGACGCAGACCTCCTGTCTGTTTCTGTAAGATGAAACCATTTCCCTCAGTGGAAACAAAGCTTTGATTTAATTAAATTTCACAGATAAGAAACAATAAATTGTGAAGACAATAAAGCCTCCACTAAAATAGAATTTTAAGTCTTGTGTGTGATTTATCCTGGCTTCATATGAGCAGAGGAAATCTCTGCTAGCTGCTAGGCTAATTTATACAATGTAAGATGCCATAGGCTTGTGCTAATAGTGTTAGCATGTTGTATTTGTTTGGAAAACGTGTTTAGTGTAAGACAGTTGTTTTGTCAGTGAACCTTGTGAGTTGTAATGGAGCTGAATTTTGTAACGTTACCTTTGTTAAATGTTGCTGTTGTCCCTGGTTTTATATGAGTAGAGGAAAAGCCTGCTAGCTGCTAGGCTAATTTATACAATGTAA
>NC_065523.1:35853990-35872349 GCF_006386435.1 Epinephelus moara | reverse complement strand
GGGGTGGGGGGGGGGGGGGGGGGGGGGGGGGGGGGGGGGGGAATCAACGCCTCCGCCCGCTCGACACAAGCATATTCGGGCGTACTATTAGCGGAGCAGACTCCGCGAGGAATGTCCGCAGTCATTCGGGCTTTCATGGTCGAGCGCACTTCCGCGTTGTAGTTTCCTGTAAAAATGTCCGTGAAAAATCCCCGCGATGTGAAAAATAGCGGAGTCCGCACGGTCGTAAAATCTGAGCTTTGCGCGCAAAGGGCTTGCGCCCGAGTATGTGCGGGCCTTAACGCGCATGTCGCCGAGCGGTGAACAAACCAAACAACACAATTTCAGGAGAAATTGAAAAGATATGCCGTCTATGACATCGTTCATCGGCGATTTCACTAGATGGCGATAGGACGATAGGATATGGACAAGATCGCCCAACTCTAACAGACACACCACCGCACAAGTATAATTGCTCACAACGGTGTAGGCCACGTGCGTAGGCTCTGCTGCACAAGTATAAATCCCCTTATAGCAGTAGTGTAGTAATGCAGTTTCAACAGCTTGCTAGCATTATTAGCTCGCTAGTAATCATTAGCCTTGCTAGCTATCTAGAATCAGCCAACTTTAGCAGCAAGCTTGCTAGAGGAAGACATCCTGAAATAAAATCAGCTAGCCTGAGGGAAAGGCTGAAATGCTTTTAGATAATCCATTACTTGGTCAGGATTGGGATTTTAGTTTGTTTTATTTAGTTAAATAGCTCGTTTTGTGCTCGGGGACGTCCTGACCTAAATGTGAGGCAAGACCCACCCACACAATCATCCCGTTGCTACGACCATACTCAGTCTTCCTGACTACAACATCCGAAATATTTAATGGAGTTTTATTAATTGATTTATTATGTCATTTTATTTATTATGGTATCATGTCATTACTCAAACTTTTACCACACTGCCTTGTGTCCGACAGGTTATGGATTCGAACCTTCCTTGTTTTATCCTCTTCATCTTGATTGGCTGTGTCACATGCTCCTCTGATGATCATCACCACCACAATGCCACCCGCCGCTACGATTACTGTGTGCTCGGAGCCGGGCCTGCAGGACTGCAGATGGGATACTTCCTCTCCAAGGCCAACAGAGACTACATCATCTTGGAGAGGAACTCAGGACCGGGCAGCTTCTTTAACAAGTAGGAAACTTTGTGATGACATATTGAACAGGAGACACAAGAAATTAGAGATGTTCTGATACCACTTTAATTACAGTACCTGAACTTGCACATCGTCCGATACCAAGTACCAATCCGATATTGCTGTGTTAAAAAAAAAGGTAACTGCTTTATACTAACCCTGTATGGATGTACAATTCTTGCATGTCTCAGGTTCAACTCTGACGGGTGAACAGACTACCCGCATTTTAGGCAACGCAGTATCGGAAGAACTCTACAAGAAATGGTGCTTGGAAATTGCACCTATCTACCCTCCTGAATCACCTTTGCCTTCTCTGCTCTGTTTTGTGTATCAAGGTATCCCAGGCACAGGAAGCTCATTAGCATCAACAAGATCTACACAGGAAGGCAGAACCGAGAGTTCAACCTGCGCCACGACTGGAACTCGCTGCTGAGCGATAAACCTGACCTCCTGTTTAAGAGGGTGAGCAATGAGCTTTACCCTCCAGCCGATGCCTTCCCGCTCTACCTTTCCATGTTTGTGAAGGAGCTCGGGCTGAGGGTCAGGTACGGCGTGGACATCGGCAGGATCAGGGCAGTGCAGTCAGCCACCGGCAGGAGCTACATCCTGACTGATCAATATGTGACAGACTACACATGCAGGTAAATTTGCGTCCCGCTGAATCTGAAATGATCTTATATTGGTTTGGGTTTGGATTGCATCGTGCTGTCCTCTGTCCTTCAGCGTCCTACTGGCAGCCACAGGTTTGTGGGTCCCTCAGAAGGTAGAATTTCTCGGGTCTGACCTGGTTGAAGGCTACGAGTCCATCTCCACTAATCCAGAGGACTACAAGGACCAGGCCGTACTTATCTTGGGCAAGGGGAACTCGGCTTTCGAAACAGCGCAGAGCATCTTGGGAAGAGCAAGTCGGGTGCACATGCTCAGTTCCAGCCCTGTTCGACTGGCTTGGCAAACTCATTATGTTGGAGACCTCAGGTAGCGCTAAAGATTTGGTGATTTCTTCCCTTATCTGTTCCGTCTCTACGATATGTGGTTCCCAAACTTTTAATTTCAGAACTAGTCCCCACAGCCCTGTTAGAAAACCTCAAGTACCCAGTGTGTAGGCTGTTTTGGTCAGGTCTGCATTCATACTACCACTTTGGATGGCTGGATGTTGTATTATTTATAAGCAAACTATTTTAAACGCTTATCTGTCACTAAGCTAACTGATTAAAGTATTAAATTAATTGCTTTTAACACAATTTTAACCATTAACCCGTTACTTTTAGCTAAGTATTTTAACCTTTTTTTTTTTTAAACTTTTAGCTAACGTTAACTATTTAAACTATGTTACTTTAAGCTAACTATTATAACCGTTGGTCCATTTCTTCTAGCTAACGATTTTAACTGTTTATCTATTTCTTCTAGCTAACGATTTTAACTGTTTATCTATTTCTTTTAGCTAATGTTAACTCTGTTAACTATTTATCCATTACTTTTTGCTAACTGATTTTACCATTTATCCCTTACATTTAGCTTACTATTTTAACGATTACTTTTAGCTAACTATTTTAACCATTTTTCTGCTACTTAAGCTAACATTAACTATCTTAACTATTTATCCACTACTTTTAGCAAAATACTTTTTTCTTTTACTTTTAGCTAATGTCAAGCATTTTAACTATTTATCCATTACTTTTAGCAAACTATTTATTTATGACTTTTCGCTAATTATTTTAACCATTTATCTGTTACTTTTAGCGAAGTATTTTAAACATATATCATTACTTTTAGCAAACTTTTTATTTATGACTTGAGAGAACATTATTTTAACCATTTATCCCTTACTTTTAGCTAACTATTTTAACCATTTCTCTGTTACTTTTAGCTTACTATTTTAACTGTTTACCCATTAGTTTTATGCTCAGTTCACACTACACGACATTTTTAAAGTTGTCAATACTTGACCTAGCGCTAAAGCGCTCAAGGCTCGGCCTCTGTCGGGGAGCTCCAGTTGGCGAGTGGACAATCAGGGCTAAAGTCATGTAGTGTGAGGCATTAGTTACCATTTCAACTGTTCATCCATTACTTTTAGCTAACTATTTGTCAGCTTCACCATCCTTTCTGCTTTGGATCTATCAGCACGTATAATGCAAAGTGACATCTTGTTTTTGTTTTCAGAGCTGTGAATAATGAGCTCATAGACACATATCAGCTGAAGTCCCTCGATGGGTTAGTGGAGGCAAGCCTGGACAAAATAGTCATCGTTCAACGAAAGGAGCAAGGCAGGAGGAGATCGGGCACCAAGAACAAAGAGAAGAAGCGACAGTTGTACTTGACTTTAAAGAAGTACATACAAGACAAGAACAGCTCTGAGGTGACAGGAGACGAACTGCCGGGGTATCACTTTGACAACTTCTCTATGCGAAAGCCCTACGACCGTGTGATTCGATGCCTCGGGTTCAGATTCAACTTCAGCGTATTTGACAGGTATGGACTTATGTAACATGGAAGGCTTTTATTGTGTTGTGTCAGTATCCGTACATTAAGTAATGTACTGGCCTGTCGACAGATGCCCCTCTGTTGTATCTTATTTCCATGTATAAGAAAGTCCAAGCTGTTTTATTTATGTAATGTTCAATCTCCTGCAGCTCTGCCTGCCCTCCAAACAGTGACAATGCAAAAGGGAGGTTGCCGGGGGTGACAGCCTGGTATGAAGGGACCAACACCCCTGGTTTGTTTGTGCTGGGAACTGCTGCTCACTCCAGAGACTACCGCTTGTCTGCTGGAGGCTTCATCCATGGATTCCGTTACACAGGTGAGAGTCCAACAGGTGTTTGTTCATTTGTGACATTAAGAGCAAACAATGCTCCATTCAATCATAGCATGCTCTCTGCTACAGTTATCACATCTATATGGACCATGAACTCTCAACTACCTTTGTCAAAATAGAGTGCTGCGGGGATGACATTTTTTTTGTAGGACTACCTGGAAGTTAGTGCTGCTCTGGTTCCTTAAACAAAAAGGAAATGGGATTTTTTGCAAATAAAACAAAAGGTTCTGACACTTAGCAAGATAATCAGAAGTAAAAAGCTAACTACAGTTGCATTAATTCAACGTTGCCACCTCAACGAGGCTGTAAAGCAGTGTCCGTCGTGATTACACTCTGCAGTCTCACATAGCCACTTGTTAGCAATCGTCTTTTTCAATGCGGCACCCATAGCCCCATGCAACAGGTTCAGTCACTGTTAAGGTAAACACACTCTACAAGCTGTGTTGTATTAAAATAGAAATCTTTATTTGTTACAAAAATAGTCCCACAGATACAATTAGCTTCACCCTGGCAGAACAAGGTTGATTGGTTGAACTGGAAAACAACCGCGGCCCACCAGCAAGTGCACTTTAACACCTAACCACTGTCAGTGCATGAGATACAAGTCCGACGGGACCAATTTTAACACGTCAGTTCCCCTTGGCTACATCAAGACAGAACTGACTACTACTACATTTTACTGAAATCATATTGTATGATTTAGAGTCACCAATTAACCTGCATGTCGTAGCTCTGTAGTAGCATTTCCCAAACTCTCTTTTTTTTCTGGCAGTATCTCTCTTTGCTGCCTGTGGCCTTTCCTCAAACAAAACTTGTCTCCTTGTAATAAACAGACGAGGAGAAAGACCACGAAATGTTCGATGTTCTTCATTGTGTCCTTTTCTGAATCATGTATGTCACTTTATGTGATGTCAAGCTAGTTAGTGGTTGACGCGGCTACGACCAGCCGGTAACAACCACGCCTATATATAAAGGGTACTGTTTGCGGTGGAAACGCTAGGGTCTAGGTTCCATGTCTGAAGGGTTACTTTTGGTTCCAATGGTACCATACTGAAAGTGTTTGGTGGAAACGAGGCTTTAGAGCCATCAGTTAACCTAAGTCTTTGGACTGTGGGAGGAAGCCGGAGTACCTGGAGAAAACCCACAATGTCACAAGGAGAACATGCAACACAACTGTGTTGCCATGCCGATTGAATTGCAAAAATGCATTTCCATGTTTTAGGATTCACTCCTGCAGCACTCTTAGTGCATGAATGAATTGGACAACTGTATATTTTAATAAAGCAGCCCTTTGTGCCAGTTGTACATGTAATTAAGGTGATATTTAAATACACTGTGTATTTCCTGCCACAGCGCGAGCTGTACATCGTGTGCTTGAACAGCGTTACCACAGCAACCCCTGGCCATCCACAAAACTGTTGACAACGCAGCTCCAGTCCTGGATCCTGAAGCGGGTCGGCGAGGCCTCTGGGCCATACCAAATGTTTGAGGTGCTGGGGGACGTTATACTTCTTCGAGGGTAAGTGGATGTCATTTTAACATCAGCAGGTCAGGAGGTATTAATGCCCAGACCACCTTAACTGTCTGGATGCCAAGACATTACATCACCTGACCGTTTCACAATACACAAATGTACAGTTAATCACTTTCATGCTCATCATATGTTGGTCCTTTCCTCTCTCCATGACTCTCAGCTCTCACTGTGAATACGTGGAAGAGTTTACTCTCCAGGCGTTGCCTCAGTTCACCTCTCTGTCGGGTCATGAGGTCACCCACCACGGACTGATAGTTCTCATCATGCAGTACGGGAAGAAGAAGATAGACTATCTGGGGCGGGGCAGGGCAGAGACAGACTGGACCAAAGCTTGGCAATCCAACTTTTTGCATCCTGTTTTATACTACTATGACACACTTCCTACTGGTGAGGACAAACACATTAAAACGTTTATTATGAGGAGAAGAATTACTGTAGTTTGACAGGGAACAAACTGTGAGTGAATGTTAAAGATTTTTTTTTTTCCCCCAGAGGAAGAAATGAAGCTCCGTCCCCAAGGCTGGCCTTTACCGAGGCCCAAAGCAATCCATCACATGGTGGAGGACTTCCTCACAGAGTGGGAGAGTCCCATATCTCATATCCAGCCACTGCGGCGCTTCCTCGAGCACTGTGTCCAAACTGACCTCAGGGCCTTCTATGCGGGTAAAGCTGCAAACATTATTCTTAAAATACTAATTTAACACTGATCTGTGTGGGTAACTGCTTAACATTACTGATTAATATAAATCAAGATGTTTAAATATATTTGGTTTGTAGCTTATGCAGGATTTATACCTATGTGTGTAGGCTCTGCAAAGAACCGACGCACAAGTATAAATCCTGCGCTACAGAGCAGACCAGCAGCATTTATCCCTGATTGTACATCAGATTAGGCGTTTGACTGGTTCCTGTGTTTTCTCATGTCTTTCAGAATCATGTTTTCGCTCATCCCTCACCCACCGAAAGCCGCCGCTGTTTTGTCAGCAAGGTTACTTGAAGCATCAGGGTGTCGCTCACGACATGCAGCTGTGGCAGCGCGATCATGATGCTGGACTGATGCCTGTCGAGCAGGATGCGGACACATCAGGGGCCGACCCCGCATTCCCCAAATACCTGGCACAAGCTGGAGCCTCCGTGTCTTCAGGACTGAAACTTGACTTCTGATTGTTTTACTCGAGCGTGCTAAAGCTCTGTCTACCATGCTGTTAAGGTCCCTCAGACTTGCTACCTCCAGCACCCATGATAACTCCCTCCATGAGACCAAATATTTTGACAGAATATCATCCTACAGATCAGTGGTTCCTCACGTTTATGGCATGTGGCCCCTTAAAGGTCCAGTGTGTAGGATTTAGTGGGGATGTACTGGCAGAAATTGAATTTAATATGATATAATAAGTGTGTTTTCTTTAGTCTCACCTGAAAATGAGCCATGTTGCACCGCCATGTTTCTACAGTAGCCCAGAAAACCAAACACTGGCTTTAGATAGGGACATTGAACAATGAACAATGAAGGAATTCAATTCAGGAGAAGTGTCAGCTGGTTGCGATGTGAAATCCTCACCACTAGATGCCACCAAATCTTCCTAAATCTTACACACTGCTCCTTTAAATTACGTCAGTTTCTACCTACAAACTCTCCTCACCTGATGTAAATGTCTCACACTTGACTGTTTCAACCAAAGAGTGACTTTCCTTCTTTATTTTGATCATACTTTAAGGGGCAAATGATGTAAAATTATCCAATAATTCACAAGAAAAAAAGCAAAGATTAGAGGGAAGATATATCACAGCCCCTCAGGCTGCATCATCATGCAACTTTTTGGGAACCCAGCCCCCACTGCATATCACTGGAGAGGCACCTTTTCCCTGGAATGCTCCTTTATTGATATTCCTCACAAAATATTTATATATATCAGAATATAACATTTTCATATCATGGAAATCGACATTGTATGAATATATATAGGCGGAGGGTGGGTGTTACAGAATGATTATGCACATATACATTTTACATGATATTATCTGATGAAACAAACATTAAAGATGGATTACAGACTGTTTTTTAATTCAAATAAAAGTTTTTGTTTTTGTACTGTTATTGCTTTTTCACAGTGTGCATATGCAGCAATCATTGGTCCACCCAAATGCTGTTAATACAACTACTACTACTACATATAATAATAATAATCTTTATTTATAAAGCGCTTTTCAAAACAGAGTTACAAAGTGCTTTACATGTCAATAATTAAAACAGACAAGACCTGAAATCAGCTTTTAAAAGAACTGATAAAAATGGAGAAAATAAAAGACAGTTTGAATGAACTTAAAACTTGAGTAAAATCAGGAAAGGCTCTCAGATAAAAGTTTGTTTTAAGAAGGGACTTAAAAGATATCACTGACTTGGCAGATTGTTCCAGAGCCGCGGGGTCCTGACAGCAAATGCTCTGTCCCCTTAAGTTTTCAGCCTGGCCTCTGGAACACATAAAAGACCTCAAAGTATGTTCTGGCGTCTATGGTACTACGAGGTCAGAGACATAGCTGGGAGAGAGACCATGAAGAGCCTTAAAAGTAATCAGTAAAAACTTAAAATCTATTCTAAAACATACTGGGAGCCAGTGTGAAGAGGCTGAAACTGGAATGATGTGATCACGTCTGGCAGCTGAGTTCTGACCAGTCTGGAGGTGATTCATAGATTTTTTGATTCAGGCAAGAAAATTGGCTTTTGCAGTGATCGTGATCGAGGAAGTGATTTTCTAAGTATTTTTTAGATTATGAAAACTTTGCTGCACAAGCTTTGTGACATGCAGGTAAAAACTTAAATTACTGCCAAACCACATTTCTTGCAACAGGTTTGATATTATGCAACAGGAGACCAGCCAAAGGCAAAATGTGTTGTGTAATGTGCTGTAGCCCAATGACAACAATCTGTTTTGTCTGAGTCCTGCTGAAGAAAGTTTTTTGACATCCAGCTTTTAACATCAGTAAGGCAGTCATTAAGTGAATGCATCATTCCAGGGTCTGTGTATCTAACAGCCAGGTACATCTGTGTATCATCAGCATAACAGTGAAAAGAGCCACCATGTCACTGAAGAATGTGCCCAAGGGGAAGCATGTACAACGAGAATAAAACTGGTCCCAGGACTGACCCCTGAGGCACACCATACTCAAGAGATGACAATGAAGGAAAGTGGTTGTTGACAGAGACAGTAAAGGTCCCTCAGACCTGCTACCTGCAGCACCCATAATGTTTCCCTCCACAAGACCAAGTATTTTGACAGAATACCATCCTACAGATCAGTGGTTCCCAACACTTTTGGCTCATAACCTCTTAAAATGAGCTTACACTTGACTATTTCAACCAAAGAGAGATTTTCTTTTCTTTATTTTGACCATGTTTAAGGATCCAAAGACATAAAATTATTCACTAATTCATTAGATGAAAGCCAATGATTATGGAATGTCTAAAAAATAACACAACTCTGATTTTTTTGTGCAGTATCTCATGGCCTACAAAACCCCAAAAAAACAAGCCACTTGTTATCACTGGAGAGGCACCTTTTTCCTTGAATGCACCCTAATTGATATTCCTCACAAAATATGGGTGGGCGTTACAAAATGATTATGCATATATACATTTGACATGATGTTACCTGATTACAGACTGTTTTATAATTCAAATAAAAGTGTTTTTGGACTATTATTGCTTTTTCACAGTGTGCATACGTGAACCAATCATTTGTCCGGCCAGAAAACATTGCCATGCTTATGTTACAGCTTAAGTCTCTCAGACCTGCTGCTTCCAACACCCATAATAAGTCCCTCCACGAGACCTATTTTATTTTATTTTTTAGAACTTATATAGCCAAACCCATTGATGAGAAAAATTACATAAATAGATTTTCTTTAAAGGAATAAAAAAATAGTAATAATAATTGTCCTCCCCTTTTTAAAAAAACAAAACAAACTTTTTTTTTTATCACTTGAGCAGCACCTTGTCTCTGTGCTGCTCCCCCTTATTGTTATTCCTCCATAAATATTTATATACATAATAATATGCCTTTTACATATCGTGTAAATCTAAAAATCTAATCATTATTGTGCATATAGACATTTTACATGATGTAACTTGATGAAACAAGAGGGAATACAACCTGTTTTTAATTCAAATAAACGTGCTCTGTGTAGTATTCAGATTTTTCCAAGGTGCGCATGCGCAAATTAATCATCGGTCCAGCTCAAGGGCTGTCTGATTGGCTGCCCGGTTGCGTTGATCCTATTGGACGGGAGCTAATGAACAACACTGAATCTGATTGGTCGCCAGTGCCCTTACTGTACAATGAGTGTGTATTTTACTACATCGACACAGTAACGTTAAACAGGAGACATTTTGGTGTTGTAAAGGAAGGAGGCTTCTTCTGCGGGTAAAATAAAACACGTTAACCGGGATGGAGAGACTTTAACGGGGGAGTTTGTGAGTGTACGTGCAGTGTAACGTCGCCATGATGTCGCTGACTGCTCACACGTCACATTCAGAGCTGAGCGACATTAAAGATATGTGTATTTCCTTCTCGCCTCGGCAGTAGCACCGCAGTATAAACAGCCTCCATATGTCACGGTGAAGTATGGACGGGTGGAGTCCAATCGTCGCTACAGCCTCGGACAATGAGCGCTCCAGCTCCGAGGGGGAGTACATGGTGGAGCCCGGAGCCGAGGATGAGCCCCGGGAGGCGGCGGACAGAGAGCAGCGGGGCAACATGGAGAGGATGGACCCCGGGGGGACCGCTGCTGTCGGGTTCGGGATCAGTGGGACCGGGGAGGGTAAGGTGGTGTTAGGTCGGGTCGGACAGAGAGACGATAAAGAGCTCAGGTACCTGCACCTGCTGTGGGAGCCGGGACGAGCCGAGCTGGGAGCCGGTGGGGTGACCAGTAAGACGGGGAAGGTGATGGGGAGCAGGACCAGGAGGCACCACAGAGCCCTGCGGAACCTCGGTCCTCTGGGGAAAGATATCTATGGTGAGAGACTGTTGTATTATCTGATAATTAAGAATATATGTGCGTGTGTGTTTGTGTGGAGAGAGCCAGGTGTTGGTTACATGTGTTTAGCTTCAAAATACTGATAAAAACTAAAGCTAAAGATGATGTGTATGTAAATATTTAGACTTGGTGTCTCATCACTGATGTGTTTTCTTTCAATGATTTTTATTAGGTTAGGTCTACACTTCAAAACAAGACAAAAACCTGCAATTTTTATCCATTTTAGTTATATTTTATATGAAAGCTAGGCTGGGTATATGGAGAAATAATGACATAAATAAAAAACATCAATAAATACAGGAATAATTATATATAAATGTGAAAATAACTAAATAAATAAGGAAACAAAAATTCTGAAATAAATAATTAAAAGAATAAAAAAATGCTGGAATAAATAAAATACAGAAAAAATAAATGCTTAAATGCATACAGAAATGATAAAAAGAATAAATAAATTATGAAATAAGTTAAACTAAATGCATAAAAAATAAAAAACAGAAAGAATGATTTCTAAAAAAATGAATAACTACACAAATAATTACAAGATTAAATAAATGCTGAGATAAATGCATAAATGGAAAAAAAGCAAAAAAAACCCTAAAATAAATAATACCGAAACATTTAAAAGAATAACTTAATGCTGAAATAAATGCATAAATTGATAAAACACAGAATTCTTTTTTTAAAACAAATAAAAAATAAATAGAGAAACAAGTAAAAGAATAAATAAATGGTGAAATAAATATCAAACTAAATGCATGAATAAATAAAAACAGAAAAATAATCTTAAATAGATAAAATACAGAAAAAAGAAATGCTTAAATAAATAAATAGAGAAACAATTAAAAGAATAAATAAATGTTGAAATAAATACAATCCTGTGCTCCACCGATGAACAGGATACTGTATGTACAGTTGTGTTATCAGTGGCTCATCAAACAACACCCTTCTGAAAGTGTAAAGCCAGTGAATGAAGCCATTGTTTGCTGCTCTACAATCTGACCCCGTTCATCCAGTCACAAAACAATGTTTACATACTTGTCACTTATCTCCACAGCTGTGAAGAGACTGAGGGAAGCAGCAAACAGCAATGACATCGACACAGGTACGAACAGAGAGGTGATGCAGCAACATGCCTTGCAGGTGGTGTAAGGGAAGGATGTGTGTTTTGCTAATAACATTTTGTTCTTCCAGTTCGAAAGCTCCTGCAAGACGACATCGACCCCTGTGCAGCAGATGACAAGGGAAGGACAGCCCTGCATTTCTCCTCCTGCAACGGCAACGAGAGCATTGGTAGGTTGATGATTAGTGTCAGGACAGTGTCAGAGGAAGTCATGTATGATGCAGCAGGATGTAGTGATGGGTGGAGTGATTCTTCTCACAGTATCGATTCTTCGAGTTGATTCATGGAAATGTATCAAACACCTCAGGTTTTAATACTTGTTGTAAAATATGGCATCAGTTTCTCTGTGATGCTCCATTATAGTATGCACGTTGGACTGCTAGTGCTGCCCGCCCCACAAAACTTCTCTTTAATGCATTACCAGTCATCATGTTTAAGTTTACATTTATAAAGATGAATTATTCATTTGAATGCAGTGATTTAGCATCCTGCTTGTATGCAGGTAGGCTCGAGTGTAAGCTCAATACGATGTTACAGAAATGTCACTGACCAACGATCTGTTGTTCTTTGAGGGGAAAGTTACCTCTGCAGCTTTGTGCTGCTTTCATGTGGTGTTGGAATAATCTGAAAAATTAGTGCCGATCACATTTAATGGTGCACTTGATCCGTGTCCTTTGCTCTTCGTTATCAACATGTATAAACGCTCTAAGCAATGAAAAACAAAATACATCTTCTTTGTAGCGTCCATGTTGGTTCCACATTACAACTTAAAGCTCATGAACACACTGACGTAAAGAACGACCATCCAAGGAACATGTGAATTCACCGTCGCCCATGACTTGAGTCCAAGTTAATCGGTCTTTGCTTGTTCTTTCAGTGCCGTTGCTGCATTGCTCCACTCTGAGAAAATGGTTAATTCTGGTTCAGTCAGTGTAGCTGTCAGGCTGTCTGTACTCGAGTCCTATTCAGTCAGTTCTCATTCACTCATCATAGCAGGTAGTGTGAGCAGTGCCCTGTCATAAAAGCGAGTGGGCAGGTGAGAAAAGTTGGGGATTCATGAGCACTCGGCTGTTTGACAGACAGATCTGGTACATACTGGACGCTAGGGGCGGGGTAGACATTCATTTCTTAGATAATGGCCTAATCATCAAATCGTACCTCTTTGAATCAAATCGAACGGAATTGTGAGGTGCCTGGAGATTCCCACCACACACAAAAAAAGAGTTGTTTGTTTATTTTTGTCCATTACAAGCAGGGTGGTTGCAGTTTGAAGAGCAGAGTGCAAGCAAACACGTCCATCTCACTGTAGCGTCATTGAATGATACACTGAACGTCTCAGTGTGATGTTCTATAGCTTTACAGTGTAGTTTTACCACTATAAAAAATAAGAGTTCATAAGTAGAAATTAGTAAATGATATTCTAATAAAGACGACAAGCACAACCCATATTTAACTGTTGCTGTTTCACTCATTACTCTTACTCCCTCCATGGGTTGGTGGCTATTGTCAGCCTGCTGCATATGATTATATACATGATTTCTGTCTACACTTCTCTTTATTGGTTTTAGAATCAGTGACAGCTCTGTCCAAATTGTTAATAATTAAATATCCTTTTTCAAACATCCTTTTTTTCCATCTATAGTGCAGCTGTTGCTGAGCCACGGCGCTGACCCCAACCAGCGAGACAGTCTGGGGAATACCCCCCTCCATCTGGGTGAGAGACAGCAATCACCACGTCTAAAACCTGTAGCACTGTGGTCAGTGATGCATGTGACAGAGGTTTCACTCTGACTCACAGCTGTGCAGCTGCGTCAGCCTCACACCTGCTAACGTGAAGATCAACTTCAGAAAAACATAAAGAAGAATTTAAGTGATGTTTTTACATTCAGGTGTTTGTTTTAAAACCCTTTTATTCTTGTAATTTGTGTTGATGATTTGAACCTGTGTGTCTGCAGCGGCCTGTACCAACCATGTGCCTGTAATCACCACACTGCTGAGAGGAGGTGAGACCACTGTAGAAGGTTGAATTCTGTCTATATACACGTGTCCCATTATAGTTAGCTGAAAATCAACAAGAGCAAAATGAACTTTATTCATTTAAACACAATGTGTGATGAGCCTGTTGACCTGAAGGAGCGCATGTGAGGTCAAATGCATTAAGGAGGGTTATTTTTATTGACTAGCATGATTTAACATGCATGCTTTCAGACTGTACAGCACGGCTAACTTTACTCAGTGCCATTATCCTATGTTTTTGATAATGTGCTGTAATGTTGTCAGGCGCAGAGTAAGATCCTTTTTGTTTAGCCAGAAACAGCCCCAAAATCTCCAACACCAAACCCACCAGACTCCATTTAAATAAAATATAATTTAAGCATGTATGGAGTCAGCATATTTTCACATCTCTCTGGGTGAGTTAGGAGTTTATTTCAATCTAACCAGAGTTGGTGATTGTTGGAACAGTGGAAAGACGAATCAAGATGGTTTCTGTGAGTTTTATTTTGTTTCTGGCGACTTTGAATGAAGTGTGTTTTAGGATGATAAAATTACTGTTTCTTTAAATGGAGTCTGGTGTGCGTGACAATGGCAATTTTGGGGCTGTTACTGGTTAAACAAAATGGTCTGGACATTTTTAGTTGAGATAAATTGCCAGTGAGAACATGCCCTGCGTGTCTCCATTGCAGCCTGGCCACTACTCTGTCTTGATATTGGACAAATTTTAAAAAACTGTTGTTCCCATTCGTCATTTAGACACAAAAACATTAGAAAAAACGGTCTATGTTAAAAAAAAATCTTTAACCCTGGATTTTTAAGTGTATTTGGTGTGCAGAAAGCTACACAGCAACTCTTCAGCATTGTAAAGAATGCTTTGTTTTCTCCCTCGACATGAGAGGATGTGACATTTTCTGGGCGTTCCCTTAAATCCCATCTATCTATACCGTCACTGATCCGTTATTTAGAGTTAAGAAACTCTAAGTGTGATTGTTATTCAACTTTACTTAAGAAATTCATAGAAATTATTTAATAAGCATGTGTAACGGAGAGGTTTGTGCGTTTATTGTTTTTGTACAGGAGCCCGTGTGGACGCCCTCGACCGAGCAGGCCGGACCCCTCTGCATCTAGCACGCTCCAAGCTTAATATTCTGCAGGAGGGAGATTCACGCAGCTTAGAAACTCTGAGAGGGGAAGTCACACAGGTAGAGGACACGTTCATGTTCTTGGTTTAGGCCCTGGATAGATACCAACAACTGCATTCTTTTAGAGCGGAAGTGTTGCTGAAGATGTTCATATCTGACTTTCCCTCACAGATCATTCAGATGCTGAGAGAATACCTGAACTTAATGGGTCAGAGTGAAGCTAAAGAGAGGCTGGAGCACATTTCAACACAGCTGCAGCACACGCGCACCAAAGAGCAGGTGAGACGTGCTGAATGATTCTCACACTCACAGGCAGAAAAACATAAATCTATTGTGTCACTAAACTTAATGTGTGTCTTTTTTTAATAGATCTGCATGTATTGATTATTTATTTTATCATTTACAGTATCTATTCTTTCTCTTTTTTCTCAGGTGGATGAAGTAACAGATTTATTGGCCAGTTTTACATCTCTCAGTCTACAGAAACAGAATTTGGGAGATAGGTAGAAGATGAAGTTTATAGAGAGCTGAAGTCCTGCTAGTTTTTCAGAAAGCCTGTGCTCCTCTTGCTTAGGCCAGACAAGTAAATACTGAACCATAATGCTGTTTATTTTCTGTCCATGTTCCAAACTGTTTATCTGCAGCACTGCTCTACAGGAAGTTTGAACACCTTGTCATTTTAACAAAGATAACACAATTATTCTTAGCGCCCTCTGATGTGTGGAAGGCCTCAGAGTTGCTCTAATAATCATGAAATTTGAAATATATATTCCTCTTATCATTCTGGACAAATTTCAAATTGAGTTTCATTAGCTCTGCCCACCTGGAAGTCAGCCATTTTGAATTTGGTGCAGTTTTCATGTTTTTTATGCAACCTCTATAGAACTCCTCCTGCAGGGTTCATTGGATTCGTTTCAGATTTAGGTGGTGTAACCCTCTGACTAATGTGATGCCAAAATTGTGAAGGAATTGTTGATAGCTCGAATTTTGCTAATGTCATGTGAGAACACGCCATTG
The DNA here is from genome assembly GCF_006386435.1 of Epinephelus moara. Classification (NCBI taxonomy): domain Eukaryota; kingdom Metazoa; phylum Chordata; class Actinopteri; order Perciformes; family Serranidae; genus Epinephelus; species Epinephelus moara. The sequence continues at coordinate 35,856,522 of NC_065523.1, read as the reverse complement.
TAAGCACTTCACAGGCGTAAGACTTTGATACTTATTCTAAAGGATTCAATAGATCTACGGCAAACTTTGGCAGCATTTCTGTTTTCGTGGAACGCAGTTGCTGTGGTGGTGAGGCAAATTTTGATGTTTCAACATGACACAGGAAGCTGTTGTAGCTTGACTTTGCGTAGTCCAGTCTGCTGCAAATTTCACATGCTGGATAAGAGTCCAGCTGAGCACAGCTGAGCGGCCAACTTCTGCCTGACGAGTGACTGACCTAGGTTTAGCACTCTGTTTACTTGAATGGGGATAGAATAATTAAATCATCCCTTCTAGACTTTTGACGCCGGGGATCTACCGATGGTAGTTCATTTATCGATTTCACCCGTGTATGAAGCGAGTCAGCACAAAATATTCTAGTGTTCAAACTCGCGTGAGTAACGCTATGCCAATATTGCATGCGCATTCGGTGAGTCAATTACATGTACAGACACAATTAGACGCGATGGATGTGATCCAAAATACTTGAATTAAGCGACGCAAATGAAGCAAGTACCATGATTTTGGGGCACACACTAAAGTCAAAACTTCAGCGACCAATTTGCATCATGATAGCTAGTCGGCATTGAAATCCTCCAGGGATGTATGACACCGAGGATATACCGGCAGAAGTTATTCACGTGTATGAAGCAAGCCAACACAAGATATTATAGCCTTCAAACTCACGCGAGTAACGTGATGTGAAAATTTGCATCACGTTTGGTGTGAACACAACATAACATATATTGTGTGTTTTCAAAATACACTTCCGTTTTCAAAGGAAATGTACAGTTTGCATACAGTCTCTTTCAAAATAAAAGCTCTATGTCAGTACATCAGCACAAATTTACTTTTTTCCCAACAACACAGACACGTGGTTGGGTTTAGGAAAAAGAACAGGGTTTGGCTTTATAATCTTACGGGACACGAACGCTGCTCTCCCAGGTGAAAGTCTGTGTTTGTTGGACCCATCCACCACCCCCACTTGACTTTCACTGCCTTAACTTTTGTTCTTGTCCCGCCGCGTTTCCCCCCTGATGCCGCCGAGTGCTATTAAAATATAATGGCGACCAGCTGAGTATCATGCCAATGTTAAAGGACGACTTTTTCGGCAGTGTCTGACGCCACAAGTTGCTGCCCAAGCACTGGATTTGACGACTTTGGAGTGAGACTGGGTTGTCCATCTTTATAGACAGTCTGTGGTCGACACAAAGTATGCATGGAGGTGTGAGGGCAGCGACGTTTACGTTTAAAATCGTCATATCAATTGTTGTAGGTAAAGAGAGTATAAATGAACCTTCAGACTGATATTTGAACTGTGCTGACAAAAATATTGTTATCTTGGTTAAAATGAGAAGATGCTCAGATGCTGCAGTGTAGTCGATCTTCATTGAGCTCGTGGACAGAAACAGTATCACGTTCGCCTTTCAGAAGAAGGATAAAGGAAACCCCCCGAGGGAAATAATGTACATTAGGAACAGGAAGCTGGTGGAACAGAAGCCGACCCAGAAGTGCAGCGGGATCTCAGCTCTCTATTGTGTGTGTGTGTGTGTGTGTGTGTGTGTGTGTGAGAGTGTGAGTGTGTGAGAGTCACGGCTGTGTTTATGTGCTGACATGTTCTCTCTGCCTGCTGTTATTAGCTCAGCTCTCTGATAATTATGAGACGTTGTTTCTCATGAAATGATTCAAACAGTTTTCACTGTTGTATTTTCGGTTTTCTTATGAAGCATCTTTGTATCTCGTTGCCTTTTCTCTTGTACTGCATGTTCTGTTTGTGTGTGAAACTGTACTATAAAGATTGAGTTTGCTGTCAGTGGAAATGGATTTATGTGATTCAATAAATCAATATGTTTGGCTATACGTGTGAAATATTGTCTTTAAGAATCAGAATAAGGTTCATAACGACAGAGTGCTCGGTTGTATACTGATATTATATTGATATCTTGATACTGAAGTGGATATAGTCTTAGATTTTGGATATCATGTCGATGTATTTGGTCAAAATATTGTGACATCAAAGAAATCACAAGAATAATGAAAAATAAAGTGAAGGCTGGGATTTCATTTCAAAGTACTGCAACAGTCAAGAACAGTCAGAATCAGAAATACTTTATTGATTTCTGGGAGGAAATTGTGATACATTACAGTGACTCTGATGGAAAGCATTGAGAATGGACAAAAATATGGACATTATGCTACTATGTTTAACAAAATATGTACAGAAATAATAAGAAATATTTACAGTGTGTGCATCATTCATCAGCCACTTTATTAGGTACACCTTGCTAGTTCCAGGTTGGACCCCCTTTTTAATTCTTGGTGTCACAGACACAACAAGGTGCTGGAAACATTCCTCAGAGACTTTGGTCCATATTGACATGATGACATCACACAGTTGCTGCAGATTTGTCGGCTGCACATCCATGATGAGAATCTCCCGTTCCAGCACATCCCAAAGGTGCTCTATTGGACTGAGATCTGGTGACTGTGGAGGCCATTGGAGTACAGTGAACT
>NC_065523.1:35838324-35853786 GCF_006386435.1 Epinephelus moara | reverse complement strand
TGACTTCCTGTTGCCTTTCTATCATCTTGAACCAGTCTGGCCATTCTCCTCTGACCTCTGGCATCAACAAGGCATTTTGGCTCACTGGATATTTTCTCTTTTTGGGACCATCCTCTGTAAACCCTAGAGATGGTTGTGCTGAAAATCCCAGTAAATACTCAGACCAGCCCGTCTGGCACCAACAACCATGCCACGTTCAAAGTCACTTCAATCACCTTTCTTCATCATCCTGATGCTCAGTTTGAACTTCAGCAGCTCATCTTCACCATGTCTACATGACTAAATGGTGGAACAGGTGTACCTAATAAAGTGGCCAGTGAGTGTACATTCAAGTGGTGATGGTAAGAATAAATTAGGTTCCTGACAGAATATTGCACAGTTGAATTATTGCACAAGTTAAAACAGGTTTACAAAGAATTATTGTGCCTGATACATCCTGAGGAATATGAGAGATACTTTGAGAAAAATACAGCTAAAATACTTTCAAGTTTAATTTAACACTTATTTAATTTTAACACCAACATATTGAATGGAAGCCTGTTGTAGTAAACACTGGAGTAAACCTGCTGTTATCAGAGTGTTAGCATGTATTGCTAATATGGCTAATATTCCCCGCCGCTGATTGGCTGCCTCTCCAAAGCCCCTCCCCTACGTCGACACGTATTGTTGCTCGCCGATAATAAAAGATGGCGACCGGACCCGCGTAAATTGGAGATCCCGCAGAGGTGGTAAAATCTAATAAACACATTATTTCTTCTCTTCCGGGTGTTTATAATGAACACACGCTATCAGCCCAGAGGAGCTGAAGACCCGGGCAGAGTTAAATGCATGTTCGCCACTTTATTTAGGCACTGGAGCCCACCGCGGCCTAGCTGTGGGCTGTAAGCCTCGGGCTTTCCTGGGTCACTGTGCCCGGAGAGCGGAGGGGAAGCTCAGGGAGACGCGCTCGGGTGCTGGGAATGTTGGGAAGCTAAGGAGTCAAAGTGAACGGAGAGGGGGTGTGTTTGTGTATCTTTATGAAAGTAGGCGGGAAGTTGTTTAGCTTTTATTATTGTACTCTTTAGTAGGTAACAGACCAAATTATTACTGTAATATAACGCAGCTTTTCCTCATTTAGCAGCTAATGGTGGAGCGTTTCCTCACTTTGTCCAAGTTAAACATCTGCAGCTCCAGTGTTTCTTAGACAGCTGCAGCAGGAATAGTCATAGCAGCTCAGTGCATGTTTAGTTACCTTTGTTGATGTCTGGGTAACGTTACAAGATGTAAAACATGAAGGCATACATGGCCAAATGTATTGTTGTGTAGCATTCAACTGCTCTGATATGTTGATGGACAGAATCATTCACTATCTTATCTTGCATTTGATTTATTTCTTCCTGGTGTTCACTTCACAGGTCAGTGTCCTGCCTTATGTTGTCAGTGACATACTGTGACAGATAACCGTGTTGACAGCGGAGGAGCCATGGCTTTTGAGGAGATCAAGAATAAAGGAGGGATGGGTAATGTCTGCCTTATAAACTACATGCAGCTTTTCCTGTCTTGCTACTCTACAGGCCTGTCAATCACATGTATATTTGCAGTCAGAAACACGATGTGAAATAGTGACAAAACCTTAAAGTGTAACTGCTGCTCCACACATTTGGTTGGGAGGGAAGAACACTACAAGAGACCCATCACAGTAGAGGCTGTGTTACATGTTGTACTTTTAAAGGGACTTTAAGTAGGTTTACATGACATTAGAGAAAAGTGTGTCAGTCCAACTAAAACCAGACTGATTAATAACATATTTCCTAAAATGTCAGACTGTTCCTTTAGTTAAAGGTCAAATGTTTTAGGGGGACTCTGTGGCATCTAGCAATGAGAACCGCTGAGTGCAACTAGCTGAGACTTCTCCTGGTTAGAATTCTTTCAGTGTTAATTTTATCAGGACCTGAATTATCTACAAAGGTCTCTTCCTCTCCAAAACAAATTGACCAGGTGATTAAAACCAGTAAAAACACTGAATAAAGTAGTTTCACGTTAGAAATCAGTGTCTCCTTGATGCTGTTTGGCATGTTGGCACCTGCTAATAGCCGCTCACCTTTTTCTGTAGCTGTTTTTATGCACAGAGATCACGCTATAGGGCCGCTACAAATTCTCTTCATTATGCCGCCTTTGCAATTTTACACAGAACAAAACGATGGCAGCATCATGACACTCCAGTGTGTGATTGTAGAAAGCATGCTGGCATTACGGAAGCAAAAGAGGTGTGACATGTAAAACAGAAACGTCAGCCTGTAGTGTGACATAAAGTTACGTGTGGGCAGCGCTTTCTAAACAGTAACAATGGCATAACATAGTAATAACAATCATCTATTATCCCTGTTATATTGTGGCTGATCTCGTCCTCTGCTTGGAGGTTAAGAAGCTCCCAGGCCTCATTGTTTTCCCAAGTTGTGGACATTTTCAGCTGTTGTTCTTCTTAAAGTTAGCTGCTAACTGCTATCAGCTTCTTTTTAAATCTCTTACTGTGAATTTCAGGCATAACACGTGACCAGAATGTCTCACTCATGCCACCAATGATCAGGTCCTGCCAGCTGTCCCATTTATACATACATCATTTTGGTGTTGTTATCACTTCCAGTGTTGGCTTTAAGGTGAAACAACTCTGTCCCTTCTCTCTAGGATTGTACCTTTTATACAGAACAGCGAGGCAGCATTACGACGTGAAATTCCCACTTTGAAAAGACAGTGTAAAAGGGGCTTCTGATAAATTAGGATCCAGGTGTTCAGGAGTTTTTTACTTTGAGCAGAAGTATCAACAGAGGTCTCTTCCTCTTCAAGGTTCGGATTATAATTGTCATTTCATGTATTCCAGAAATGGGGATGGATGGAGAGAGGGGCCTTGTTGCTGGTCGTAGCCAGAGAGAGAAGAGGAGGTCGTACAAGGATCTGCTGAGGGAGGAAGAGGAGATCGCTGCTCAGGTCCGAAAATCTTCCAAGAAGAGGCCCAAGGTAAGTTGTCCGTCCACAGTAACCTCACCTCAGGGTTAAATGTCACAGAAAGCATTTAAAGGGATAGTTTAGATCTTTTGTTTTACAATCAGGCACTTATCCATAGTCAGTGTTTTACCTACAGTGGATGTCAGTTTGCACGCCCCCGGTTTGGAGAAGCAGGCAGGAGTGCCGACATGGAAGCTAAATGATGCACTGCTGTTTTAGCCACCTAAAGAAATTGATATCATTTTAAGTGTACGCTGTATTTAGAATATTTTCGCTGCTTTATCTTGCTTGACATTAGTTATGGTGTAACTAAACATTTGAACATATGTATGAAACTGTAAATGGAAAACTGATGTGTTATTCCAATCAGGATTCAGAGCTGTTCATGCTTGGATCTGACTCGCACAAAAAGAAGAAGAAACATAGTGATGACTACTATTACCGAGGTGAGAGGTTGATATATCGTAATCATCTTTTAATTTTACTGACTGTCACTGTATTAACTATTTTCTTCTTGTCCTTTATTGTCCAGACCACGATGGTTCAGGTCCACCTCCCCACAAGAAGAGGCACAAATCCGCAGACCGCTCCCCTACTCTCTCATCGCCCTCATCCTCCCACCCAACAGACACAGCGATGGGCCTCCTGCAGGCCATCACCTCGCCACTGGCCACGGGTTCTGACCCCAGCCCCCACTTGCACAAGAAACCCTCCTACCCGCCCTTCTCCTCACACTCCTCCAAGGACCGCAAACGCGAGAGCAGCAGCGGCAGCGGAAGTAAAGGGAGCCACTCCTTCTCCCACTCCCGCCCCGTGTCATCATCGTCATCTTCCTCCAAGAAGCACTCCTCCTCGTCCTCAAAGTCGTCTCTGTTCCACGGTGGAGCTCCCAAAGAGGAACCCCTGACGTTACGTGAGGCCGACGGGCTGAAGATGAAGCTCATCATGTCGCCAGAGAAAGAGGAAGGAGAAAGCTTCCCGTTCACGCCACATTCATCCAAATCAGGCGGAAAGAAAGAGAAGGACAGAGACAGGATGCAGCTCTCAAAGTCGCCCAAGAAGAAGATACAGCAGAGTCGAGATCCGCTGCCTGTAGTGGGGAAAGAGGTGGAGGTGGAAGGTAAGATAAACCTAAGTTATCTTTCTGTTTGTGTCCACATTTAAACTGTGCTGATTGTATAGATCTTCTGCCTGTGAAGCTTCCGTGTTTTAGATTTTGTAGCTTCTTTGCTGTGACATTTATATTTGAAGCTTTGTCTGCTGTCATGGCCACAACTTTGTGTCCTGTCCTGTTCCTCTGGTAGTCCACAACGAGCTCACTGTATCTGCTGATATTGAGCTTCACGTGATTGTCGTTGCTCCATGTGACAAAGCTCTATCAGTTCTCTGTACTCCTGTAAAAATAGTCTCTAAGTGAAGACAGCGTGTTTCTCACTGGACATTATTTACTGGAATCATACAAGTACATACACTTAATACGTTCTATTAAATTCCTTTAAAGTCTTCACTATATGTCTCATGAGTCTGGACAGATGTGTATGAAAGCTGTAACTTGACTGGCTCATGGAGGCACCGAGCCGTGAGGCGGTAATTCTGATTTTGTTTACTAATATTCAAAGCTGTGTTCTGTGTTGTGTAGGTCACTATGGAGGTGGTATGGGAGACGATAGCTCTTCATCTGGAGGTGAACTGGAGGCTGGTGAACTGGTTATAGATGATTCATACACGCACCTGTCCAAAAAGAAGAAGAAGAGCAAAAAAAGCAAGAAGAAGAAGGACAAAGAAAAAGACAGAGACAAGGAGAAGAGTGGGAAGGACAAGAAGCACAGTAAAGGATTCGGAGGTGAGTTTATCGTTAGTTAAATATTAACAAGTATGTTGTAGTTGTCCATAAAACTGCTGTGTGGTTTGTTTATGTGAACAGATTTTTTAATGACGTCTGTACTGCAGTTGTATCAACACCTGTCTCTTTATCTTTGTATGACATTGTTCAGACTCATCGAGGGACCACAGTCACTCCCATCCCACCGTCACTCACAGCGCCGTCGGTCCAATGTATGCCATGGGCACTCCCGTCCCTCCGCACCACCATCAAGGCAACGATGGAGTGGCGGAGAAGAAGAAGAAGAAAGAAGACAAAGATCGGGGAAAGCACAAGAAGGATAAAGATAAGGTGAGATGCTGTTCAGTCGTCTTTCTGCAGGGTTGGTAGGTAAATCTGATAAATTAGCTCTGAACGCCAAAAATCTCAAATAATGGTTTTCAAGAAATCTACAACCCCACTGAACCTCCTTATTTAACTTCATTGTAACATTATTTTATTTAACTTTATTATAACAGAACTTCATTGTCCGTGTCTTGCAACTTTTCTCTGTCCTCTCTCAGCCCAAGAAGAAGTCGATCACAACAGCCTATCAGGTGTTTTGTAAGGAGTACAGGGTCAACATTAATGCAGAACAGCCGGGACTAGGTGGGTACTGACACTGGTTTACATATTGTCCTTTTAAATATCACTAAAATACACATTTTAATGAGTCATATGTTGTTATGTCTGATCTGCAGTCTTTGGTGAGCTAAGTAAAAAGTTAGCGGAGGTGTGGAAGGGGATGCCTGAGAAAGACAAACTGGTACGTTTTTCTCATTTGTAATTAATATTGGAAAAGCTTTTGATTATGTTCTTCTGCAGCTGTGGAGGTTCACTGAATGTCCTCTGTTTGCTGTGTGCAGGTTTGGAGGCAGAAGGCTCAGTATCTGCAGCACAAACTGAACAAAGCTGAAGCCACCACAGTCAAACACAAGAGCGCCACCGAGGGCAAAAGCAAAGGTATCTTCAGCCTGTTTCACACTCAGTTCCCTGTAAATTAGCGGGATAAGCTTTCAGCCAGTGATTTTCACGATTCACACATGCGCTACAATCAGGAACATGACATGACAGAATGAATGGGGCAAGAGACAGTCCAGCAGATGGTGGTAATGCAACACTAATATCTGCCCACTGCCATAAAACAGAACAACAGAAGAAGAAGTATGTGTATGGAGGACGTCTCTTAGTATTTTCAGGAATGAGGAGCTGTTTCTCTGTGGTGCCAGTGTTCTTGTTTTTAATTTTCAAAAAGATAACGAGACAGTGTTGTTTTTGTTTCCTGCTTAAATCAGAAAAATGCGTTTAAACCATGAACAAGTTGTGGATTCAAATAAGTCATGAGCAGAGTCACCTGATAGGTTGGTTCGCTCAGTGTTAAAGCGTCTTTCCTCAGGCTCATCTAACCTTATACATGCTTGGCCCTGCAATTTTACTACTTTCATTCACAGCAGTCATACTGACATTTTCCCTAAAATGTCAAAAGGTCATGAGGGGGAAAATTGGCGGTACAGATGACCCCAAACATCTATTTCCACTTTTGGAATTTAAGCAATGAAATTTTGATTGTTCTAAAAAAGGAACCAGTTAGTAGCAGGGTTGCAGCGGTATGAGATTTTCATGGTACGATAATTGTCTAACCTTAAGGAATGAAAACAGAAGGGTTATTTTCGGCTAATCAAATGTTTTATTACTTTAATTGAAACTATTTTGTTAATGGAAGTACGTGTAAAAACTCTCTCCTATAATATAATAATATAATAATAATAACTATAATAAAGGTGAGACTGAACGTCCAGTTGTATTTTTTCAGTTTTGTAGATAAGCAAATGTGCACGGTATGATAACCATCAGCTTTTATATCATGGTATACCTTGAAACTGGTGTATCGCTGCAGCCCTAGTTTGTAGTTCATTTAAAGGCACTGTGTGTAACAATTTCAGTTGTTCTTTGAGACAAACAAATTTTGCAGTCAAAAGTGTGTCCTAGCACATGTGTATTTACCTCCATCAGCTCCAAAATTCTCAATTACGTATACATTGTGACCGGTGTCTCATCATGTACGTGTGCCATCTTGAAAATACAGGTACGTACAGGGACATACTTGAGAAATAGGAATCGCCTTTTGTGTTTTCACTTGTCGGTTTCCGGTTTACGACTGCAGGTAGAGTGACGAAAAGCAGCAGCAAGCAGGCTAGTCACAGGTGCCGGTGCATTTGAAAAAAGGCAAAAAGGCAACGTGACCGACGATTTCAAAAAACGAGGGTCAACATCCGGGTAGCCTTTCCCAGGTGGAGAGAGCTGCTGAAGGAGAATCACACCTAACAGCGGCTAACAGCTGTTAGCGACCAGCGCCGCTAACAGCTGTTAGCCACTGCTAGTGCTATTAGCGGCGCTGGTTGCTAACAGCTGTTAGCGACGCAGTGTTGCCAGGAGAGGGATGAGGTGTGTGAGGTTGAGCCACTTGTCAGTTGTCAAAAGACAAGTCGTGATTGGTTTGTTTCGATTTACACCCGCCCCAACAGGGGCAGCCAGCATGGTGAGGAGGGGGTTTGTCAACTCGCGTGGCGTGTGTCTGTGTAGGAGCCTGAATGAATACTCCATCAAGTATCGGATGACATGGTTTCATCAATCATATTATCATAGCTTTTTGGTACACAGCAGCTACCGCTGTTGCAATAAGCGTTTGAAACAATGAGGCGCTAGATTGTGCTATTTGTTTGAATGCAAAATATAATCTCAACACTAGATGGGAGAAATTCCTACACAGTGCCCTTTTAAGAAACCTGTCTTATTTTCCCTTTTTATACATTTAGTAATGTCACTACTCAATTAATCGATGGATCATTTGATAGAATACTTCACTACAAAGATAATCCATAGCTGCAGTCCTGTCCTGTTCTCATAACTGTCTTTAAACTGTGTTTGGTGATGAAAGTTGTAGGAACGGCAACAGGGATGGTGTCACCGAACAGAGCGCCTGGCACTTTGTCTCTGTCCCCTGCACGAGTCCCAGATGTTGATCCCATCGATGCAGCAGCTCACCTGCAGCTGCTCGGAGAGTCCCTGTCCCTGATTGGACACCGGCTACAGGAAACAGAGGTAAGCTTCAACATGCAAGTGTGTGCAGTGGATTTAACATATATCCTCTAAACCAGTGGATCACACTAAAGACAGCATATTAGTAGACTCAGAAAAATCAAATCTAAAAAATAGACAATGTTTTATTACTTTGCGGTGGAAAAAGTAAAGTGAGTCATGTGACTGTTTCTGTGTGTTAGGGGATGGTTGCCGTGTCCGGGAGTCTGTCTGTACTTCTGGACTCCATCTTGTGTGCGCTGGGCCCGCTGACGTGTCTCACAGCACAGATACCACAGTTAAACGGATGTCCTCGAAACGTCCTGGTAAAGTATTTACAGTTATAAACGTATGAATGAAATGACTGTTGGTGCAGTTTTATATACATTAATTTCCCCCTTGACAGCATCATGTGCTTCCTCATTACCTTCCTCTAACAAAGCTTCTCTCTCTTCACTTTCTATCAGTCGAATACGTTGGACAACATCGCCTACATCATGCCTGGGCTGTGAGCACAGGCTGGTAGTCAAAGTGGAGTTGACCGACACATTTGACTGGAGCGAACATTTACAGGAGTGACCCTTGGACTTTAATTTAAGCCACTCGCCTGGCATCTGAAAACTTGGATATTTCTAGTGTCAACATGTTTTTAAAGTGTATTTTTTTAAAAACCTTGTTCTCTTAATTTTCTAATTGTTATATTTTTAAATGAAACATTTTACTGAACACGTTCTCGGCATGTCAGCTTAGTTTTGCTGTTGTACAGTGTGCTGTTGTACGAACGAGTGTGTGCTTGTGTCTGCTGTACGGAGTGTGAGGGTTTCCACTGGTGCCGGTCCACGTCTCCTGGAAGATTTTAATATCCCAGACACATAGGAGAAACTCCAGTCAGATAATATCCACGTTAATTAAGCTTAAAATCAATAGTTCTGTTACGTCATGTAAACAAACCTTGTACCTATCAGCTGTGCGCTCCAGATCAACTGGAGACGTGACCACTTAAAGATGGGTGAGCACTGTCTTCACACGTTTGGTCTTTTAAACAGAAAACCAGGGTTGGGTACTGTTCACATTCAAAAACGATACTGGTCCAGATACCTGGAATTTGTTACATTACGTTTTTTGGTACTTTGTAATAACAAGAATATAATTTATGAACAAGCTACAGGGGTGACGTCGTTTATTAAAATGCAGTCCTGCTCCTCGGCTCTGTTCCAGTCACACATTAAGCTAATCTGCTGTCTCTGCCTGCTTGTGTTAGTGTCTGCTCGACCAGACCACTGAGTTCGGTGGCTGGCACCCATCTTCAATGTGCTTTATCGCTCTCTAGGCCAAAACACACCTGCTGTAAACGGTGCGCGTCAAAAAATCCAGCCTCACCGACCCCAGAATTAAATGCAGTGTTCCCCCCACTCACTCTCTGCTTGAAAAAAAGTCCAACTGTAACGACACCGCTGTAGCACTCGAGGCTTTTCAGGACATTCCAATAGAAAACAGTTCAGTCAGACTGACGCTCAATCATGTTGCGTTCAGTAAGGACAGGGAGCAAATAATTTTCACCGGACATTATGATCAATATGTCGGACTTCAACAGATCTTCCAGGTCAAAAAACTGTCAGTACTGTATAACGAGACCCAGATGAGTGTATGTGTGCATTTGTTTAGCTGTTAAAAGGAAACCCTGTTGTCTCATGTGTTTCTGTCTAATGTTGTGTTCGCACCGGGCGCAAATAAAACATTTCGCGATTTAATTACATGTAAACTCAACGTAAAGATGCGGTTAGACTCGAAGCCCTGCCAGGCAGCACGCTGGACGCAGAAGTTCGCAAAATAAGTGGCGCGAATGAAGCGAGTAGCGTTTTCGTGCCACATGTTTATTTGTGAGAGTTGATAAATCTGAATTTCAGTGAACAATTCGAGCCGTGATAGCCAATCAGCATTGAGATCCTGCGGGGATGTATGACACCGATGACGTACCTGCAGAAGTTCATGTGTCAACTTAGCAATTTCATGCACGTATGAGGCGAGTCAGCAAGTATTTTTGTAGCGTTCAGGTAATGCGGCGTGAAAAATTTGCATCGCTGTTGGCGTGAACACAACATGTAAAACAATTCATGTGAGTCAGTTACATGTAAAGTCAATGTGAAGACACGAGTAGACATGAATTCCCACCAGGCGGCATGACGAGACGCAAATGACGCCAAATACGGGAATTAAACAGTGTGAATGATGCGAGTAGCATGATTTCGCTTTATACGCTTATTCGAGAGTTGAAAAATCTGAACCTCGACGTATGATGGCAAGGGCGTACCGGCAGAAGTTCATTTGTCGATTTAGCGATTTCACGTGCGTATGACATGAGTTATTCACGCAAAATATTCTAGCGTTCAAACTGGCACAAGTAACGCGCCGTTAAAATTTGCATCGGGATTGGTGTGAACACAACAGTGACTAAAGGGAACAACGATTGTTGAAATTGGTTCAATATTGAGTGAGACAGCTGCAGCCATGAAACAGGCTGCAATGTAAGTACTCTGCGCAGTATCGCATCGTCAGGTTACGTCCACTAGAAGTGTTTGTTCTTGTGTCTGACCGACTCAAATTTAAGTGTCCAACAAAGAAGAAAAAAAAGTTCTTCTTGACTTTTGCTCGATGTGGTCTGTTTGTTATTGTGTCTAAACAAGTCTCGCTTCAGGAGGAGTCTCGTTCTGAAGTCTTTACAGTTGAGTTGTTGCAGGAAGACGATAAACAGACCAGATCAAAAATGATTTTTTGTCACTGTAGGGATCCTTTCCGTAATGTCCGACACTTACTATAACAATCTGATCCTGTCAGTGGCAAAACAAACCTTAGTTTACGTACATTGACGGTGCACATTGCAGCCTGTTTCATGGCTGCAGCGCTATGTCTTAATACCGAACCAGTTAAAAACCTGTTGTTCCTGTTTGTCACAAAACATGTTAAAATATGTCCAGGTTGAAAACACCAGTTTCCAGTGTGACTGTTGCGTGTTCTGTACGTGTCTACATGTTGACTTTTTTACTGAACTGTACAGGAAGTCATTTGGTCGTCATCATCATGACGACGTAATATTTATGACAGCAGCTGCTTAGTTTTTATTTCACCATGTTAACAAGTGCTGTCACGCCTCGCTGTTTTATACATTTGATATCTTACTGTGCACATTTAGGTTCACGCTGCTCTGTAGGAAAGTGATAGAAAACAACCTTTAGGTGCAACTTTGTTTTAATCAGGAGCTGAAACAAATCACTGTCACACATTTAACAACATGGCAACATTAAAACTGTTCCCAAACTCAGCTTATGCTTTTTTGTCTTGGATGGAAATGTCAGTTGTTCGGGTTATCTTAGGATAGATCGCCACGGGAAATGTAGACATTCATGGTGCAAGAGGATGAATCCTGATGTCTCTGGTGATCCTCTAGAGCGACTGTGAGGTTCACTTTTTTTGTGAAATATCTGGAGAACCTTTGAATGGACTTTGCTTCACAACCTCCTTTCCATCTTTTCTTATTGAATTTAACTCAGTGTTGAACTCTTGATCTTATGAACAACAGAAACGTTTATAGAATATTTAGACAAAATAGTTGATGAAACCCCCTGATGTGAAATGAACTATGTGTTTGTTTCCCTAGTGTCCATTCTTACTTTATTTATTATAACAATTCTAAACATCTTTGTATTTGATGTTTTAATGATCTAACTTTGAGCTTTTGTAGACTGTCGCTCATCTTTCATTGCATTTTGTTTTCAGCTCTCATGTTTTTTGTCCTGGTTTTATACCTGATGTTTTTTGTACATTGTGTTCATCAGTGTTTTAATGCTTTGATCAAGGCACAGTGACATCACCAATATGCTAATGAGTATGACGCTAGTTTTTAGTGACTTTTTGTGCAGTAGTGGAAGATACCTTAATCGTAAAAGAGCCACAACAGAAAAGCTTTTGTGGCGGCTAGAGCACATTTATCGTTTATTCTTCTCAACAAGTTAATTTGTAATTCTTTAATTTATTGATTATTGATTTGTATGATTGTTAGAACAACATGTACAACATGTTACTGAAAGCAAATTAGCACATATTTTTTAAATTAGCACTTTGTTTTTCTTAGCTAGGTGTTTATTTGCTTGCCTAGGGCACTAAATGTGCCAGGGCCCTGTATGTAGTTGCTGCCATGTTGAGGCAGAGGGTGCTGTCTGTAGCTCTGGTTGAGGGTGAGAGGCTGTCAGCAGATAAACAGAGATCTGTGTGGGTACATGAGACCCTAAAAAAGAGGCTGGATCATGGGGAGTACCACCAGTTGGTCCAGGAGCTTCTCCTCCATCATGGACGTTTACAGGCAGATTTTAGGATGACTCAGGGGCAGTTTGACAACCTGCTGTCTATCATCAGGCCGTATAGCTCTGGGTATCCAGCAACCACTACCACCAGTTTCTCCTCCATTGTTTACCAACTGTAAACGTGTTGTCGTGACCACCACAGAAGGCCCGCCTCTCAAATCATCTCATACTCAATATCTGACTTGATCTAAATATATCAAATTCTTTATGCGTTGTGATTCAGTGTTAAAATAAAAAGTCCAGTGGGTGGAAACTTTCTTCTATGGTAAGAAAACATTTGACTCATGTGACATCATCAGCCCCGGGGCGGTTCCCAGGTCCGGGTCTGAGCCGCCCTACATCAGCCTCCACCACAGATGGAGCTGTGTTCACCTCTGTTACAGTCCGGCTGAGTCCAGTTGGTGTACGAGGCAGGAAGGAGGAAGTGGGACCATCCTCTGATTCAACACTAAACCCTGCAGCGATCAGGAGCAGACATGTCCACATCTGCAGCACACTCAGGTAAACTGATCACTTTATGTTTTATTAAACATGTTTAACATGGTTTTATCGGCGGGGTCAGAGGAGAAGTGACGGTACAGCAGCAGGGGCGGCGTCCCGCTGCGCGTTCACGGTGTTTATCTGCGAGACAACAGCTGCACAGGGCGCTGCCCCTGTTACTGTTACTGTTACTGATAGTGTGCATGACAGCGCATTGGAATCAGCTGACTACATTAACACACAGTCTGTCACTTTCAGGAGGAAGACACAATAATCCAGAGAACTACAGTTTCAAAATGACTCCAGGCTGCTTTTAAAAACTTGTGTGTCTCCTCTGTGTCAGCACAGGCCTGCACATGCTGTGACATATACATGCATATCTGACTGCACTGAGGGTTTATTTTTCCACTGCTGTGTGCAGAGCTGAGGCTGGTGGTGCTGGGCCGGACCGGGGCAGGAAAGAGATCAACAGTCTGCACCATCCTGGGCCTGCAAGACCATGAACAGGGCACAGATGTTACCCAGGAGTGCAGCAAACACAGAGGAGAGGCTGCAGGCAGACAGGTAGGAGGGAAATACTGTATAATACACATGACTGTGCACATTTCTTATGTTCATTCCTATTCTTGTCTTCATTCTATATCACCGTGAACATTATAGCATCATGCATATTGTCTATTTCTGAATGTAACATACTAGAGCACACAGGCACACAGGGGGTCAATAAATCCTTGATATCATCTTGAATAATCACAAGACAGGGCTGAAGATCACCATCTAACAGGTGGTCACTTGATGACATTTGCTGATGAAGATTTAAAGCTCTCACTAAGTGATTTAGTGAACCTTCAGTCGAGATTATTTTCTCTCAAGTGTCAAAAGAAATCTTAACAGGACTCCAAATACAGTATTTTATCCTTAATATTTTAAATACTCGTGTTAAACACTGTAGTGTGAGGCATATTTTTATTTCTATTTTACTTTATTTACTTTATATTTACAAACCTCTATTTCTGATTCTGTGAGTAAAAATCGATTTACTTGTACTTTACTTGAATACCTTCATCTTATAGCTTTATACTTCTACTGCGCTTAATCTCAGAGACAAATATTGTACTTTTTTTCAGTATATATATGTTGATTTCCTTTTAGAGCATCATATGTAATATATATGTTGATTTCCTTTTAGAGCATCATATGTAACAGTGGCCACAGTCAGAGTGATTAAATTACGTATAGAGGAAAGGAGAGATATACACAGAAAGGTGCTTCATCTAAAAAATATTATGACATTAGCCTTCACACTGAAAGAATTTCAGTTCAGGGTCCCAAATCTAATTAAACACAACACCTCTGTCCTTGTTATAGACTCTCAGTCTCTCCAGATGTGATGTGTTTAACCATAAGTCATATGTGGGAACAGAGTCCATCTTCCACACTCATAAAATCAACATGTTTGCAATCACCACTCCAAATATAGCAGCCATTTTTTTGTATTAGCCAGCAGAGGATAAAGGTTGCTGGATCGCTATGACTGGATCAGGTTTCCAAAATGTCTCAAAAGCCTCAGAGAAACAGTGAAAACTTGTCTTGCAATAGTTCAGAGTTCTTCCAACTGTGGATTTACAGCGGTTGCGCACAGGTGAAACATGAGTAAAAAAGCTATGTAGCTAAATAATGTACTTTTTACTCCACTACATTTGTCTGACAGCTTTAGTTACAGATGTTTTAAAGGGCTGCTCAGTGTTTAACCACCAGATGTCACTGTCTTCGCTGCATTTGAGCCTCAAAGCTTCATAAGGCTTCATTTGCCCGTTCCTAGTTACTTCTCTCATTTAATATCTCTCATATTCTCCCTGTCCAAGTCATGCATGTCCAGATGTGTTCATGTTGAATGTTTGTGATGAACTGAAGGACACAGTGTTCCTTTATGTGCTGAGAAAATTCCTCTGCAACTTAATAAACTCTTAAAAAAACCTTCTTGGATCAGCTGGAAAATGAGTCGTCACAAAGCTTCTTTCTGACACCATGAAAAGCTGACTTTATAAAGATTCATGGTTCTCACAGGACCGTGTGATGTGATTATAGAATAGAATATGATGCTGTAGTTTAAACAACCCAACATTATATAAAGGAGTTAATCTGAGCACAACCTCAAACATCTACAGCAGGAACATTAGATATGATGCAAAAACATCAGATATAACAGGAAACATTTTACTGCACAATCAGTACTTTTGCTGTAGTGAGTACTTTGAGTACATGTTGCAGATAATCAGTACTTTTACTAAAGTAAAGTTTTGAATGCAGGACTGAAACTTGTAGTGAAGCATGTTCTAACCATGACTGTATAACAGGAGCGTAATATAGACAGTACCAGTGGGGTGGGGTGATTCAGAACGCTTCAGATTGCCACCTTGGAACTACACCTGTGTTCATAAAGAAACTCACATTAAATTAAAAATGGAGCCATTTGCTCTAAAATGCAAACCCATCTCCGTCATGATTTTCTTTTCTTTTCAGTAGTGATTTATTAGGGTCCGGGCAGCTAAGCTGCCAGGACACTATTGTAATCCTAGGTATTCTTCTTCTTCTTCTTGAAAACTCACCAAACTTTGCACAAAGGTCCAGTCTCATGCCAGATATCCTCAGCTGTAAACTCAAGCCAATAGTCCTGATGGTGGCGCTACAGCAAGCGTCTAA
>NC_065523.1:35835081-35837657 GCF_006386435.1 Epinephelus moara | reverse complement strand
AGAGCGGTAGATGACCGTCTTAGGTTCCAGAGGTTGCGGATTCGAGCCTCAACTGGTGCAGAATCCACATTGTAATGTAATCATCTTCTTGTGCTCCAGCTTATTGCTTAAAATTGCCTGAGCGTGACTCATCACTGTGCAGCATCTTCAAGTCTTTTTTCTGTTAGAAAATTCTTCTCATGCTTGAAAATAAACCAAACTTTGCACAATGATCCAGTGTCAATACTTCAGTGTGAAACCATCTGAGGCTTCTCACTTTGCACATAGCTCAACTAGTTAAACATCAGTTTTTCACTTATGAAGCAAATCAATCATTGTTACAAACAAATTACATGCATGGACAGCTGCTAAACCTGCATGTCTGGCTTAGTCAATTTGTGAAGCTACACATGAATTGTCACTGACTAATTAGCTCAGTGAGATAGAAATTGATTCTTAGTCTCAGAGGTTGTGAGTTCAAGCCTCAGCTGATGCAAAAGGCAGATTGTGTTGCTAAATTCCTAAATGTCTTCCAATTCTTCTGCTTGTTGCTCAGAATTGCCTAAAAATGCCCGGACCCGACCCATCGCTGCGCAGCAGCTATAATTACAAAATTAAACTCTGAGTGAACTATATATACTCTTCAATTAAATTAATAATTTTCTTATTTTCTGTGATATTTTAGTCATATACAGGTATGCAGTGATGATTGTTTGGTAACATGTATGTCGATGTTGTCTAGTGTCAAGTCTCTATTTAATCACCTGACAAGACGATGGCATACAGGAGCTAGTTTCAGTGCAAAATCTGTCAAGACTGATAAACTGAGCAGTCATGACTTTTAAACATAAAAGCGGCAGTAAGAGAGGAAGAGAGAAACCAACAGGAGGAAAAACTAGCACAGCCCCCTTAATTAGATTCCTTTGGCATTTTTGTTAACAGTTGCTAGTGGTGTGTGTGTGTGTGTGTGTGTGTGCGTGTGTGTGCCTTTTAACTAGTAACTAGCGTGCATTAGGGCTGGGCAATATGACCAAAATCTCATATCACGATATAGTTCATTTCATATCCTGATAACGATACATATCACAATATAGCACCCCCCATGTAGGCCATAGCATGTAGGTGTTCCGGATTCAGAGGTGTGACGGGGATCAGACTGAGGTGTTCCGGATTCAGAGGTGTGACGGGGATCAGACTGATCAGAGTTTTAAACTCTGCCATGAAAGAGTACAAAAATGTTACTAGGACGAGGGGAGGACATTTCTCCTCGTTTGATAACATTACGATGAGTCGGGCAACCGGCTGTTTAAAGAAGACGAGAGAAAAAGAGAGAGAGAGAGCAAGCTAGAGAGTGAGTGAAGAGAGGGAGCGCTGGTAGCGAGAAAGCTGGTGAATCAGAGCAATAAAACATTATTTTCTGATTGTTTCGGTTATGTTCTAAAGCACAAACATGCTCACACACTTCCACTCAACACTGAGGCTGTACTCCACACCACCTGATTTGGTCTGAATATTGTCAGCGTCTCGCTGCGTCTCTGCTCTCTCAGTGTGTGCAGCGCAGCAGAGACAGACAGCGGTGGAGTTATATAAACTCATTATGTTACTGTAAGTGCAGTAAAAGCTTTACGAATTAAAAAGCCAAGAAGAGTAATTTATCAATGAGATCCGTGCAAAAGATGGACAGACTCCAAATGACGAAAAAATATTGCCATTAAAAGTGTAATTTGCGTCACAACGATATAAACAATAGAGCAAAATATGAAATGATAGACATTTTTCTCTCGTCACACGATATATATCGTTATATCGCACAGCCCTGGCATGCACTAGGGCCTGTCGTACCTACCTTACGCCACTACTGTATAATAAAGTCGGACAGCATAACAGCTCCTCAAAAGTGAAGCCAAAACATCTAGATCGCCCCCTGGTGGCTGGCTGCAGTATAGGTCATAAACCCCGCCCCCTCCATGCTAGCTGATGGGACAACTAAAAATTTCAATTAATTTTTCCCAGAGATCAGAAGTCATTTTTATCACGTTAATGTTGGTTATAGAGTTCATTTTTCTATTAGTTGGTTTTAATTAGTTATTTGATGCTATAGAAAAAGAGGATGTGACATAATTATTGCTCACGATTGGGTCGGATGGGTTTATGGGGGGGAACGCGACACTGCAGACATCGCTACTGCGCAGACTCTGGCTCCAAAAGCTCAAGATGGAAGCACCCATGTTTGGAATATTTTAGCTTCATTTTTGTGCAGAGGAAGGAAGTGGAGACATGTTGTCCGTCTTTATGTACAGTCCATGGTCCAGACCATTTGAATCCAATGTGGAAATGCAAACCCTGTCTCTGACGATGTAAACTACTGAATAATCTTACTATACAATGACGAAAACTCTGTGTGTGTGTCTGTTCCATGTTTTTCTCCTCACTGACTTGGTCAATCCATGTGAAATTTGGCACAGTGGTAGAGGGTCATGGGAGGATGTGAATGAAGCAATATTACATCAGTTGGCCAAAGGGGGGCGCTATAGCAACAGATTGAAATTGCAAACTTTGAATGGGCATATCTCATGCCCCGTATGTGGTAGAGACAT
>NC_065523.1:35832734-35834922 GCF_006386435.1 Epinephelus moara | reverse complement strand
AACAACAGAAAAATGCGACCGATCGCTGTGGCTCCCCCTGTGGACCAATGTTGTTGTTTTTCTAATTTTTGGTATGACTAAGTCATGGTATGGTATGCTGTACATAATCACGGAAACTGTCAGTGTGTCATTCTGTCAGTCAGTCATTCTGTCTGTACCATGTTTTTCTACTCACTGATGTGGTCAATCTATGTGAAACTGCACATAGGCATTGAGGATTGGCATAGGTAGAAGGTGACAAAGCTATCAATGGGTATGGACTAGAAAGCTAACTAATGAGCATAAACACATTAAATGGCCACAGCAGAATACATGGCAGCCATATATAGTAGTCGCTTATTTGCTTTCCATAAACTCCAGTCATCTAATCTTATTACTTCTCATTTAATTTACCCTAAATATAATCTATACATAACTAATGTTTAATCTTGTTATCGTAACATATCAGTTTATGCCACTGATGTACTTCAAAAGAGAAAAACAAACACGTATGAAATGTAAAAACCCTACTGAATCTTAATCTTGTGTGTCTGCCCCGTGTTGGCAGGTGGTGGTCGTCTCCAGTCCAGCCTGGTTCGGCTCAGACTGCGACCCAGAGGAGAGGAGAAGACACATATCCTCCTTCATCGCCTTATCCAGCCCTGGACCGCACGCCTTCCTGCTGTGTGTCCCCGTGAACCAGCCAGCTGACGGAGAAGCCAAGGCACTGGACGTCCTGACGGAGCTGTTCGGCCCCTCTGCAGTCAGCACCAACACCATCATACTCTTCACCAACACCGAGGAGCTGGAGGAGGACGAGCAGCTGGAGGAGTACCTCGTCACGTGGCGCAAGGACCTCCGGGAGCTGGTGGAAAGATGTGGCGACCGCTACCACACCCTGGAGACCCGCGGTGGAGAACCAGAGGAGGGGAAAGCTGTGGAGGAGCTGATGGAGAAGGTTGAGGAGTCGGTGACGGAGAGTGGGACGCAACACTTCAGCTGCCCTCTGTACCAGGAGGCCGAGGAGAGGGTGAGGGAGAAGCAGGTGGAGATCCTGAGACGGAGGAGAGGAGAGGACCTGACGACTCCCACAGACTCACAACCAGAGGAAAACACAGAAGAAGAAATGGAGGCAGTGCGGGAGGAGGCAGAGAGGAGCATCGGGGACTTGAACGTGGACGTAGATAGTATCTTCCCCTCTGCTGCCGTCTCACCGTCCTCCCCCGCTCCGTCTTTCCTCTGGGGCTTATGGGAGAAGCTGACCAGCTGGGTGAAGTGGCTGCCCAGAGTGGTGCGACGGGAGGCCCTGCTGGGAGCACTGGTCGGCCTGTTTGTTGGAGGGCCGTTTGGAGGTATTATGGGGGCCACGGTGGGGTCAGTGGCGACTGAGGTGGGAAGAAGAAAAACACAGAAAACCAAATAAGAGATAATCTCGTTTATTATCTCTAAAGCTGCACCTTAAAGTCGCCTCACAGTGTTCAGCCCACTGCTGTATTACTGAGCTAACAGCTAGCACCTTCAAAATAGTATTTATGCTTCACTACTGAGCAACGCATTTATTTTCTATTTCGGAATGGGACCACTCTCTAATAGAGCATACTGTATTATATATTAATGGTTAATAAATCGTGCCTAATGGATCGCTAATAACCCATTAATAAGAATAACTTTGGGTTGCCAGGTTAGAAAACATCTTTGGCTGTTGTATATCTTCCTTTAGTGTAACATGCTCTGTCATCTTAAGTCAGGTTAGTTATTCATCTTAATGGCCTACTTACTGAAATACTGAATGTAACTGATTAATAAAGTAGACTTCTACTACTATACTCAAACAGCATTTGTATGTGGGGCCCATGGGGGCAGTAAATGGGTGGAAAAATGGGCCCTATATGGGTTATGCTAGGGCTACTTGGGTACCAAGTGGATATGGGCCCAAAATGGGCACTTTATCTGGGGCCCACTTGGGTAAACCACCCATGTGTGCACGTCACAATGATGTCACTTTATTAGCTGGAGGCCAAACCTGCCTCTCCCCCACAGGGCTGTAGGCTCCATAGGAGTGTTAAAATGTGTTTGTCTTGTTGTGTTATTGGGAGCCAGAATAGAAGGAGTCATGGCTCAAAACCAGCCGCCACTGCCCGTCAACAAAAACAAAGACAGCTATGGTTAAATGTGATAAGACCAAAGGACTGGACGGAGGCCATCATCA
>NC_065523.1:35820039-35832195 GCF_006386435.1 Epinephelus moara | reverse complement strand
CTCTTGCTACTAGCTGCTCGCTAATTCCTGCTATCAGCTGTTTCCTGTTTATCCACCGCCAGTGGGTCGCACGTGCGGCGTCATCAACAGCTCCTCCCACAAGTCATCAACAGCCCTTCCCGTGGCGGAAGGGCACCTCGGTCTGTTTAAACTAAAAGGGTTCTGCCAATATGTCTACCCTACGAGGTGGAAAATTGGGCACCTCGGATCAACTCGCCAATCTGACTCTGTGTGTCTAAACGCTCGCAGCTTCCCGGCAAAACGGCCCAACATTCGCGGAAAATCTGGCAGTGTAAAAGTGACTACTGTTTACAGTGTGTTCACAGGTCCTGTTGCAGCCAAAAGTGACACTACTAGAGTGGTGAGAGTAAAGCCAAACAATGAAGTTGTGGGACCGAAAACCAAAACAATAAGCTGAAAAACACTAAAAGGCTCCTCAGAATTGAGAGGAAGTGCAGAGTCAGGTGATAATTCTCTGCAGGTTCATCATTATGAGTGAGCCCTGATTTTATTCCTTGTTAATCGAAAAATATTGATGGGTGCAGCTTTAACCAACAACTGAAAAATCAAGTGTCACACTGTCGGAGGATTCACACCAGCCAGATAGACTCTTAACAACTTCACAACACAAAGCCCTTATGAGTGGATTATCAGCGATCTATAAAGAAATAATTTATTTATTAACCATTAAAATTGTATCAGTAACAACCAGTTAACCACTTTAAAGGAATACTTCTCCCACAAAATGACCATTTGTATATAAATTACTCACTCCATGTTGCCTTGAACTCATGGAGAAAACCTTGTTTTTCTCACATGCCTCCACGCTGAACAAAGAATAAAAATAACCAGAAAATTCATCTATTTCAAGAATTTTCTCTGGTTTTGGATTCTTCATTCACCATGGCATCAGAATTTTCCTCATGAATCCAACACAACATGGGATGAGGAATTAATATGCACATGGTAATTGTGTGGGTGAAGTATTCCTTTAAGACTTTATAGAGAGTGGCACTGCAGACTGTTAAAACCCTTTTGTAAAGAGGCGATACTGAGAGTCGTCCACACGGTGGAGACATTGACCTTTATACTGGAGAAGTCTGAAATGTTTGAGGTGAACAGAGATACGTATTTACTGCTTACCAAGCAAATAAAAGCTGCTGTTTCAAGAACTTTTCACTGTTACGTCTCTGAGATCTCTGAATCTGAAGTCATGCATTTTTACAGAGTGTGATCAAGTTATGGAGAGTTCCCTCCATCTTCAGATGCCCAGTGTTTACCAAAGGCTCAGAGCACAAGGGCACTTATTTTCTAAGATGCATTTTTTGTAAACAGAGTGCAGTAAGTGTATAATAAGAGCCCAGGATTCATGCTGCATGAACTCAGAGAGCAGCCGTCTCTCCCAGACTCTCTCCTCCTCACACAATGGCAGGTTATGGCTTTGACATTGATGTAATTGATACTCTGCTAAAACCGTCAGTCATAACCCATCCTTACATCTCTCTGCCTTTCTCTCGTTTGTCTCTCTCTAAACTGCCGGCGGCTCTGCCTCGGGAACAGCTAGGCGTTTCCGAATGTGGGTGGTCCGGCCGGGGTGGGAGGGAGAGAGCAAGAGACGGGGAGAGAAAGAGAATTAGCCCGGCTCTCATGTTTCCCAAAAAGAGGAGGGGAGGGAGGGGAGGACGCGAGAAAGAGAGAGTGAGTGAGAAGCAGCGAGAGTCAAAGGCAGAGAACAAGCTCTGGGACTACATCTGTCTTCCAGATGTGGCCTCCACAGTTGTCTGAAACAGGGAGAAAAAAGACGGTTTTAAAAGTAAAGGAAAATTGGTGCTAAACAGTTTTTTATTGTCAGGGATTACACGTACAGTACAGACTACAGTACACAGCCCCAGCTTAAGAGTCCACCCGCCAGGATGTGCTGCTCTCTTTATGAAAGTGCAATGAAACAGCACACTGGACCCCTTGAAGTTAATGTGTATGAACGAACACCTGTCCAAATATTATTCAGCCTTAGTGGATACACACCGCGGATAAGACTCAGAGAGCAGTGATAGAGTTGGCACATTACAGAGAGAAATTAATGAGAATTTTGTTGGAGGGGAACTTGTTTCTCCGGGAAGATATGGGACACAAAAATATCAAAAATAGCACAAATCAACGCCAGTTCAGTGTCAGAGCGTCGGCCAATATCAGTTCTGGAAGATGAGACATCATCGGGGACGGAGAGGGAGAGGAGGGGATGGAGAGTTTGATTTGTGCCTGTGTGTATAAGCGAAGCCAAAATCTGAACAAACATGTGAGGGAATCACCAGTGAGCCATCATTAACACACAGGCTGTAACTCCTGCTCCTCTCCCTGCGAGAGAAAAATGTTGTTCCAAGGGCCTTGTGGTCCCTCGGCGGATTGGGGGGCAAGTCCGCCGTGAGACGTGGACGCCGCAATATTTTTTTGTTATCATCGCGCCCTATGGGCTGGAAAAGACAGCAAACCAAAGGAAAATAAACAAGATGACACACTTTTTCCTCCGACAGCACAGGGCCGCTTCCCCCTCGCTGCTGGTTTACACAGACATCACACTTTATCATTACATGCTCCACACTGTTTGTCTTTAACGTGATAATAACAGCTTTCTTTTTTTAATGTATTTTCACTGACCTAGATCGTATCTGCAGAGACGCAGAGAAATAATTTTTCAAACTGATTAATATGAACTTGAATTTGCTCTGCATGAGAGAAATATCAGCTTACGCCATAAGTTAGGCTGCAGAAAATACACAAAACCCCAAAATAAAACTCCTGACAAAGGAACAAAAACAATAATAGAAAATAAAAATAATTAATGACAATGATATTGTCCATCTTGCTTTTTAGTTTAGTTTTTTTTTTTTTTTTTTTTTAAATATGAATAATTAAAAAAGTTTTTATTTAGAAATACTTTTAAAAAATGGTTGAAAGACAGCAGCAGTATGTTAAAGCAAAAATACAGCAACTGCCAAAATGAACTCTACAAAACCAAACACCCACAGATCAAATGTATAATATGCAACATACAGCACTTAAAGTGGACTCTGTTAACAGTGTGACCTGAGGCAGTGATCCCAGGCTGTGTGTGTGTGTGTGTGTGTGTGTGTGTCTGTCTGTGTGTGTGTGTGTGTGTCTGTGTGTGTGTGTGTGTGCCAGCAGGGCTGAGACAGCGGTGTCCAACAGCCGGCTCTCTCCTCCTCTCTCTGGGTGTGCTCGCTGTGAGCCCTCTCATCTTTTTCCCATTAGAGCTGTTTTCATGTTCCTTCCTCGCGTGAGCGTGTGTGGCTGCAATTGTTTATGAAGCAATGCCTGCCCCATCCGACTGTGTGTGTGTGTGTGTGTGTGTGTGTGTCCAACATGGATTTACTCAACAAATTACCCAGAATATCATAAAGAACAAACCATAATGATGTTTACATTTATTTAATTTAATCATTGTAGCACAAGTCATTTAGAAATTGGACAAATTTATTTCAATTTTCAACACTTGGAGAGCAACAATATGAGGTCTGAAATTTAAATCATTTTTTTTAGTATTATTTTAAACATACCCTCACAGTACGCCTTCATCAGCACCACCTGTCATGTTCCAGACATGTTCATTTTAACTGAATTAAACTGGATGTTATTTAACACTATTAATTAATTAAAAGTTTATATATATAGTATTTTTTATTGTACAGTTGAACTGTCAGTGTTAAGGTTGGTCTGGTAACATTTGCATCATCCTACCAGAGGCAGAAACATTATCTGTTATTAGTTAACTATTTTAGCTGTTTTTCCACAAATGTTGCTTTTAGCCATTTCAACTGTTTCCACTACTGTTAGATATTTTATCTGTACGTTACATTTAGCTAACTCTTTCAACTGTTTATTTAATACTTAAAGCTATTTCCGCTGTTTTTTTTTATTTCCTCTAGGCCGTGTGTACACAAAGCATTTTTCTGTCTCAGCACAGGCGTCTTTTCCAATTGCGCTAAAATCTCGCAAATTTTCAGATAGGTGCTGTTGACGTCACTGCCACTTCTTTAGCTAGGTCACTAACACGACAAAGACAGAAAAGTCCATTTATAGGAGCAGATCAGCCGGTGGAGTGTTGTGCTTTTATCACCATACGTGTTTTAAGTTTGTCGTTAACTGTGTAGTCAACCCTCTGTTAATGCAGGGTTACGTTAGCTACCTAGCTAATGTTGATGTCAAGTTATTATTGTCTTGGAAACAAAAGGAGTGCTTTTTCATGAAGCACTTGGATGAAGTGCATCCCAGCGCCCTGCCACTGCTTTTCTGCCAAATAAAACTGTTTTCCTATACTTTAACAGTTTTTCCGTTACTTTTAACGATTTCATCTATGAATTCATAACCTTAAGCTATGTTAACCTTTTCCACTACTTTTAGCTAACTATTTTAACAGTGAATTCAATACTTTAAGCTATCTCAACATTTTCCACTAACGAGACTTTTAGCAAACTATGTCAACTGTTTTTCCACTATCTTTAGTTAACTATTTTAACTGTGAATTCATTACTTGTAGTTATTTCAATTATTTCTCCCTTACTTTTAACTATTTCAACTGTTTTCTGCTACTTTTAGCTAACAGATTTAACAGTTTTTCCTTTAACGGTACTTGTGGCTAACTATTTCAACTGTGAATTCATTAGCCTACTCCTAGCTATTTCGACATCTCCGCTACTGTTAGCTAATTATTTCAACTGTTTCCCGCTACTGTTAGCTAACTTTTTTAACTGTTTTTCTGCAAATGGTACTTTTAGCTAACTATTTCTAGAACTGTAAATTCATTACTTTTAGCTATTTCAATTATGTATCCATTACTTTTAGCTATTTTAACATTTTCCACTACTTTTTGTTAACTATTTCAATTGTTTTTCTGCTACTTTCAGCATTAATTTCAACTGTGAATTCATCACTTTAAGCTATATTAATCATTTATTCATTACTCTTAGCTATTTCAACATTTTCTGCTACTGTTAGCTAACTATTTCAACTGTTTTCTGCTATTGTTAGTTAACTATTTTAACAGTTTTTCCGCAAATGGTACTTTTAGCAAACTATTTCTATAACTGTGAATTCATTACTTTAAGCTATATTAATCATTTATTCATTAAATTTAGCCATTTTAACATTTTCCGCAACTTTTTCAACTGTTTTTCCACTACTTCAAGCTTACTATTTCAACATTTTCCACTTCTCATTGCTAACTATTTTAACTGTTTAGTTATTACTTTCAGGTGGTTTCAATTTTTTATCCACTACCTGTGGCTAACCTGGGGTGTTCAGGTTTAACAGCTGACTAAATATGTGGATATATTTTAATCAAATCACAATTTCTTTTTCCCCCCAAATTACTTGACCTACTTACACCCTGTGAACAGCTGATGTACCCCTGATTGGAAATCACTGACTTAAAGTATCTCCACATGACCCCAAAAATTAATAGGCAGTAAAAATGACGCAGGCCCAGAAGATTAATTTGCTTAAAAATATCTGTATTTATGCTTTAAAATAATAACAAAATGTATCTTTTCTCCTTATTTTCAAACACTAAAAGAGATCGTATCTGTGTATTATCTGTCACACTGACTGTAAATTCAGATATTAAAACAGTGCCGCTGACATAAAGCAGCTCACATTCATAATCTGACCAGAACGTGTCTCCACCACACTGAACAAGGTGTCAGGACACACAGGGGAAAAAAAAAAAAAAAACTCAACAGGAAAGAAGCCCCCAGACAACATGAATACAAAATCACACACAGCTGCTGAGGTTAGGGCTCTGGTGGACACACACTCACACACACACACACCGAACCAGCCGCACATGGACCAGCAGCTGGACTGCTGTTGGGGAAAGGAGAGGCACGACTCGAGTGGAGGTGCGCTGGGTGAACCGGCCGGCAGGAGAGTCACCTTTTGTCCACTCACGCCGGGCCGGCCTGACCCGGGCCCTGTCCAGATGTGACGGAGGGAGTTCTCACGTGGACAGAGACTGTAGAGAAGAAGAAGAAGAAAGAGGAGGAGGAGGAGTGAGGCTTGGATAATGTTGTGTGGTCTGGTTCAGGTTTGCACGCCCTGCCGTCATCTGTCTGCTTAAAGGGAACTCTAAATATGGTCGCCACATTTGTGTCATTTATTTTCACTCTTACAACCTTAACATACGTCCTGTCACTTGGATACCAAAAAGGCATTTGGGCTTGACTAATACCCCGTGGCGACGTGTCAAAATCAGATGACGTTAAATGAGTTCCAGTTCGCCTCAGTTCACTTGCCAAGGGACTGAGAAACAGCGAGTAGGAGGGTAAGGTCGCGGACTTGTGTGTGTCTAACAGGCGAGTGTATTAGCCTACTGTGGGATGTTTCAAAGTACGGGGTGAGTGGAGGGGTGCGGATGGACGAGGATGGCAATTACATTAGGAAGAAGGAAGGAGCTATATTTATGAAGCTTAAATCTCGCTGCAGGAAGCCAGATTCACAGGAGGATGAGGAGTTTTTTGGCGTTGCGGTGAGATAACACAGCATGAAAGAAAGAGAGGGAAAGCCCGAGTTCTGTTTGTGTGACAGCTCTGAGGAGTTAGCGGTCTCACACCACACCTCCTGCAGCAGATGGGCTTTGAGGACGAGGGGGGGGGGTTCAGTCAGAACAGAAGACAACTCACTACTTGTGGAGCTGTGGTGCGGGTGTTGGATGGCCCCTGAGCTCACCATAATTGATGAATAGTGTGGTCCACATTAAGTGACATGCGCCGTTGGTTGTAAGTGGGTGCGATGATTGGGGCCCGTTTGAAGCTGGGGCCGTGGGCTGTGTTTGAACCGTCAACAGAGACCCCTCTTCTCTGTAAAGGACACCAGCCTGTGGTTTGGTCGCAGGCTCGGTGCAGGCCAACCTCAGCACACACACACACAAACAAATACGCACACATACGTTACCCTTCAGTAGTATTACAGGGTTTGGGGGGAGGTGATTGTATTATTCCTGCTGCAACACTGACTTAATTCAAGGCAGATCTGACCCGAGCTCGTTCCTCTCCACTTCTGCTCTATTGGATCAAGTCTTAATCCTGCGCTCACCACATGAATGGGAGACACAAAGAGGAGCTGCACTCACTCCTGCCACAGACATCAAATGTCACTCAGGTCCATATGCTGTCATGCAGCTTCTGATGGGTATCGCCGTGTCATATGAAAGCTGAGGGAGCTTAATGGAGGCCTAGAAAGACCAGAGCTGGAGACAGACAAGACGGAAGATTGGAGCCACGTCTCGCAGATACAGTACGCGCCGTCAACCTGGAATTGATCTTCTGTTGCCCTGTTGTTTTCACAGATCTACACACATCCTCCTCCGCCAGGAAAGCCAGAGGAGCTGACCCGTGACACCACTTCAGAGCCGCTGTGCACAAAGCAATCTCTAAATAGGAGCGTCTTAGGAGACACTTTACAGTAAGCTATGACTAACAAACCCAAAGCACCTCAAAACAACACTGGGAAGCGTCCAACTTCCATCTCAGCAACATGAGCTCACGCTCTCAGCCAAACACATAATAACTCCTGCTCAAGGGCCCGTTATTGTCATATCTTTTCAAAGGATGCCAAACCCAAAACACACACTCCGCTCACACACGACCTTGAGCTAACAAGGGATGCAGGCAAAGCTTTCTGGGCTTTTCCAACGACTGCATGCACCAGACGGCGGATCGCAGGGCAGAGGCACTTGCGGTGGGCTCCATGTTTGGTGTGTGTCACGGTCCGGCTCCCACACAGTGGAAACACAGAGGCCCCGGGGCGGCGGGTGCTACTGAGGCCCCCTGATCCCCCACTGACGCGCCAGGGTAGACTTGT
The DNA here is from genome assembly GCF_006386435.1 of Epinephelus moara. Lineage (NCBI taxonomy): Eukaryota > Metazoa > Chordata > Actinopteri > Perciformes > Serranidae > Epinephelus > Epinephelus moara. The sequence goes on along the minus strand of NC_065523.1, from coordinate 35,824,320 downwards.
CCTTCAATCTCCATCTGAAATGAGAGACAGGCCATTGGTGCTCAGGGATGGGCCTCTGATTTGTTCTGTGGTCCCTTTGAAACCATGCATCCTGCAGACGAGAGCAGAGAGGGAAACATCAAGTAAACATGACAGGCAGGACGGAGGAGAAATAAGATGAAGATGTGCAGCTGCAGTGGCTTTACTTTGCCCCAGAGAGGGCAGTGGAATCAATGTGGCAATGTAGTGTCAACTGTTTTCTGCTAATGTTACTTTTCTCTAACTTTTTAAACTTCTTTTAACTACTTTTAGCTAACTATTTCAGCTGGATTCTGCTACTGTTAGCTAACTTTTTCATCTTTTTTACTACTATTTCAACTCTTTTTGCTATTTTTGGTTAACTATTTTAATCTTTTTCCATTACTATTAGCTAACTATTTCAACTGTTTCTCACTACTTTTAGCTAACTTTTTTTTAAAAACAATTTTTATGCTACTTTTAGCTAACTTTTTAAAACTGTTTTCTGCTACATTTAGCTAACTATTTCAACTGTTTTACTATACTTTTAGCTAACTTAAAAAAAAAAATCAAAAAACTGTCCTCTGCTGCTTCTTAGCTAACCATTCAAACTCTTTTCTGCTACTTTGGGCTAACTATTTCAACTGTTTTCCTCTACTTTAGCTTACTTAAAAATAAAAAAAAAACATCTGCTCCTTTGTAGCTAACCATTTTAACTCTTTACAGCTACTTTTAGCTAAATATTTCAACTGTTTTCCACTATTTTTAGCTGACCCTGTTAACTGTCTTCTGCTACTTTTTAGCTAACCATTGCAACTGTTTTCCTCTACTTTTGGCTAACCATTGCAACTGTTTTCCTCCACATTAGCTAACTTAAAAAACATCTTCTGCTCTTTTGTAGCTAACCACTTTAACTTTTTCTTCTACTTTTTAGCCAACTATTTACCTGTTTTCGGTTACTTTTGGCTACCTATTTCAACTGTTTTCCACTACTTTTAGCAAACTTTTTAAACTGTTTTTCTGCTAGCTATTTCAACTGTTTTCCACTAACGTTACATTTGGCTAACTTTTTAAACTGTTTTTTCCCCACTACTTTTAACTATTTCAACTGTTTTCCACTACTTTTAGAAAACTTTTGAACTGTTTTTCTGCTAGTTGTTAACTATTTAAACTGTTTTCCACTAACCTTACATTTGGTTAACTTTTTAAACTGTTTTCTTCTATTTTTTAGCCAACTATTTACCTGTTTTCTGTTACTTTTGGCTACGTATTTCAACTGTTTTCCACTACTTTTAGCAAACTTTTTAAACTGTTTTTCTGCTAGTTGTTAGCTATTTCAGCTGTTTTCCACTAACATTACATTTGGCTAACTTTTTAAACTGTTTTCTTCTATTTTTTAGCCAGCTATTTACCTGTTTTCTGTTACTTTTGGCTACGTATTTCAACTGTTTTCCACTACTTTTAGCAAACTTTTTAAACTGTTTTTCTGCTAGTTGTTAGCTGTTTCTACTGTTTTCCACTAACGTTACATTTGGCTAACTTTTAAACTGTTTTTTTCCCCCACTAATTTTAACTATTTCAACTGTTTTCCACTACTTTTAGAAAACTTTTGAACTGTTTTTCTGCTAGTTGTTAACTATTTCAACTGTTTTCCACTAACGTTACATTCGGTTAACTTTTTAAACTGTTTCCTTCTACTTTTTAGCCAACTATTTACCTGTTTTCTGTTACTTTTGGCTACGTATTTCAACTGTTTTCCACTACTTTTAGAAAAATTTTTAAACTGTTTTTCTGCTAGTTGTTAGCTATTTCAACTGTTTTCCACTAACGTTAAATTTGGCTAACTTTTTAGACCGTTTTTTTCCCCACTGCTTTTTAGCTAACTAATTCAACTGTTTTCCACTGCTTTTGGCTAACAATTTTAACTGTTTATTTATCGCTTTAAGTTTAATTCAATTTTATTTATAAAGCCCAGTATCACAATCAATTTGCCGTAGGCCTAGAGGGCTTTACAACATACGACATCCTTCTGTCTTTGAACCGTCACAGTGGATAAGGAAAAACTCTCCAAAAACCCTTTAACTTGGAAAAAATGGTAGAAACCTCAGGAAGAGCAACTCAGGAGGGATCCCTCTTCCAGGACGGACAGACGTGCAAAAGATGTGTCACGGAACAGATCAACATGATAAATGTACAGTGATCCTGTGATCATTTTAACTATTTCAGCTGTTTTCCAGTACTTTTAGTTAACTGTTTTAACTCTCTGCTTTTTCCAGCTCACTATTTCAACTGTTTATTCATTAACTTTAGCCAACTATCTTAACTGTTTTCCACTACTTTTAGTTAACCTTTTCAATTGTTTATTTATTACTTTTAACGAGGTCATGTGTCAGAAAGGGGGGACTTTTACATGTAGTGACTCTGTTGCCATCTCATCATTTTCTAAAGCTCTAAAGTTGTCTGCCACAGAAAAATGAATGTGATAAGTATGTTGAAATCCAGCTCTTCAATGTCAAAAAATAAATCACAAATGTTTCTGAACAGTATTTTGGAGCGGATTTGCTGTCAGATGAACAGTGATCAAAGCGTATGTTGAATCCCTCCCATAACACACTCTTACACAAATGTGTTTCAGTTTGTGCATGGTTTGTGCACAGGCGTGGGCCACAGAGAGAGAAGGAGTGTGTGAGAGACAAATCGTGAGAGAAACAGACAGATTGTGGTGGCTTTGATGTGCGCTCAGAGCTCGGTCCTCAGAATAGATACTAGGTGGAAAAAAGGCAATATCATAGGACAAATGTCTCTGTGCAAACCACTACAGTGGAGGAGTGTGTGGGACTCTGTGTGCGTGTTCGCTGCTATAATTTGCAAATGGCTTGCACACACTCATTCATGTGTGTAGACTATCGAAATGTCAATCACGAGGAGTGATAAAGTGGAAAGGAGTTTTTTCTCTCTGGTATCCTCAAGCGGTGCAGACAACTGACACGCCTTTAAAGGGAAACAAAACAGCCCCCACCACATCTAAATCTTGTTGTATTCACTTCTCCTCAGAAGAAACTTGTGTGATCACAACTCTGCCACCAATGTGCTCCCCATATGTCCACTCTTTTGTTTTTGGAGGAATTTGGCTTTTGTGCACATATCTATGTATCTGCTGTTTTCTCTGTGTGTTTCTCTGCATTTTAAGGGAAGGCTGTCTTTGAATGAATGCTGACAGCCCGTCAATTAACACAGACTTGATGGCTTCTTTTTATCAATATCATACGCAGCAGTATTGATAAAATAAGGCGTGAATAAGTAGTTCCCAACCTTGTTTTGTCTGATGTATCCCCCGAGCCCTATCAGATGAACTCAAGTGTCCCTTCATCAACGCCACCAGTCATGTTCCAAATATGGATGTTATATAACATTTTTATTTAGCTGGGGCATAATTACAGCACACATTGGGAGGAGCAAGTAGGCTGATCCCCCAATATTCAGAAACTGACGTCCAAATCTGGGTTCAAAGGAGAGACAGTTGTTGCTCACCCCCTGCATTCAGAATTTAAGTTCCTGCCCTCTGGTTCCCGCCTCCACCATTAGCCAAAACTAACAGATACAAATTCTCCTTCATACCCTCTGCCATCTCACTCCTTAACTCTGTGCAGTACAGGTAGCATCGTCATTAGTTCACATTTTATTCAAGTATGCATTTTTATTTATTTAGTTACGACTGATTTTAGGTGACTGTTGCCTTGTGTGTGTCAACCTTGTTGTAGTCATTGTTGTTGTTTTTATTGCTACTGCGGCAGAATCAATTACCCCTTGGGAACAAATAAAGGTCTTGAATCTTGAATCTTGAATCTTAATTGGGATGTGACTTGACCAAATACCAGTTCTATTGAGACTGCGAAGCATTTTGAATTTGAAATGTTCACAGTCAGGATCCAGTTTGCATTTTGCGGGTAAGGTATTCCACATGTTAATCCACCAAACACAAAAAGGTGAGTGTCCGTTTATGATTTACATATGGGAACCTTAAAGTTCCTTACGGGTGCTCCAACAGGATACTCAATGTGGAATCACAAGGTCAGTGAGCACCTGAGGAACATAACTAATATATAATAATAATACTAATAATACAAATAATATTGATGACAATAATAATAATAATAATAATATTAGTAAAATAATGATAATTATATTAAAATAAAAAAACTAGTATAGTATAGCATACTATAGCATAGTATAGTATGTCGTCCAAAATTATGGAAAAAAGTCATAGTATAGTATGTCGTCCAA